>NW_009632294.1:13100-23447 GCF_000690535.1 Cariama cristata
CCTGCAAATTTTGGAGCGCAAAAACCCCTTCTATCTCTTTGCTTTGGAGATTCAGATGAGCAGAAAACAGCCTCAGGTCCAAACTTCAGTCTCTCCTCCACACTGCAAGAAGCTGGGAGATGCTGGTAGCCGTAAGCTTTTCTTCCGAGCTCCCTCGTGATGAAATGTCAGCACAAGGCATCTCCCTGTCCGCAGTGCCACGGCTGACACCGGGGCTAGGAGCTGCTGTGAATCATCCTCATTAAAAACCATTTCCAGTTCAGCTTTGCAGAGATGCCTCGCACTGTCTTTGCTGCCATAATGGAGCTATTAAAAGCTCCTGTGTAAGGCAGGTGGCAGACAATAGACACAGGCAGGTACAGCCTGAAACCCTATCGCAGAGGGCATGGGGTGAAACCCACGTTTTCTCCCCCATTTCCCGCGCCAGGAGCAGGAGGAGGAGGCTGGACCTGCCAGCAGCATCTCCATGGCACAGAGGCTGCTTGCTGGGGATGGAGGGACCTGGCAGTATGGCATAGGGGCTCCTAGGGAGGCTTATCTATAGGTGACGGTTGTGGGTGAATTGGGGAGAAAGGTGTGTGTAGGGGGTGTGCAGGATCTATATGGCCAGCAGAGCTTCTTCAGTGTCCCACCGTATCCCCAGACCCATGGTATCCACATGCCCTGGGCTCTGGCATCGTTGGGTTCCTGCAATGCTGAACACGGTTGTATGTGTTGCAGAAATTGGAGGATTTAGCAGGATTTCCCTGTTGAATTCTGGCTTACGATAACTGTTGAGCAAGGAGGGATCTTTTGGGTTGATTTTTCTCTAACAGGGTCTGCCACCCTTGTGCATGCATTTCCCAGCTGTGAGTCACGTCTCATCCTCTGCTCTTCCCCTTCCCCGAAATCATCAGGCACCTCATGAGGTTTTTGGAAGATAATAGCAATAATAATATCTTACGCAGGGTTTTTTGCTGGCTCTGCTCTGTGCGAGAGCTGGAAATTCACCCTTGGAGCAAAAGGTGAGGGTTTTCCATCACTGCTGGGTCACAGAAGTTGGGGTCAGCAGGAGAGGGAACCCAGCCCAGACATGACCACGTCTGGCAAGACCATCCAGGCAGCTTTACAGTGTGTCAAGGGTACCTAGATATACTCCTCATGATGGACCACACGGGTCAATCAAAAGCAGAAATTAATCCTGGCAATTAAAAAAGCATCACCAAATTCACTATTTATTAGGAGGGGTGTCACATAGCTTCACTCCCAAGGGGGCAGCTGCAGAAGCGTGTCCTGGTGGGGACCCCCGTGACATCTTGGCTCCCGCCCGGCTCCCTCCCTGCTCCCTCCCTCCCCGGGATGCTGGAAGCCACCCATGGATCCTGCTCCTGCCAGCATCTCCATGCTCTGCCTGCACTGTGTTCCCATCACTTTCTGGCCAAAATGACTTTACCAGGAGGAAAAACTGTGAGAAAAAGGCGAAGTCAACTGATTTCCTCTCTCTTGGCTATTCTGGATCTCATTTTGTGCTTCCCCAAGAGAAGAAGGGGGACAAAGCAACAGAGAAAGCACAAGGTTTGCATTAGAAAAAACAAGCAAGCAGCAGACAAAGAAATAAGGTCAAAGGAAAAGAGAGGAGAGACTTTCGGTCATTTCAGGGAGAATTCGTCTTTTAAGGTCTTCTCAAGTTTCCTCCCCTTTCTTGCTATCTCCAGGCTGTTAATAATTCAGTGATTTATATTTGCAGCAAAACCTTCCATCTCGGGAGTCATTTCTGTTTGTAATGACTTCAGTGAATTAATGGTAGGCACTGCCTTTTGAACCAAAATAAATTCCTTCATGGAATTAAACTTTTTCTTGATATTTCACCGATACTTTTTTTTCACGTGTTCATTTATAATTGAGGTTTCTTAATTATTTTTTTAAGGGAGAGGGTTAGAGGAAAGAAATAGCAAGACTCTTCCAGCAATGCGTTTTATGAAGGGTGAGCTGCGAAAAACGAAGCAGGCAGTGAGTCAGCATCATCTCCTGCTTCTGCCGGCAGCCGAGCTGTTGCTGGGGTTACTGTCACAGGTGACAGAGCGGATCAGCCTTCCTGGTGTCCCCAAGCTCAGCAAGAACTTGTTTTTCCTAATCTATCAAAGGAAAAAAAAAAAAAAAAAGAAGCCAGGCTCCAGGAAGCACCCCCACCCCCAAATAAAACATCCCCAAATTGGTTATATTGTCATTTGGGGCTTAGAGAAATGGAAAAAGGAACGTGGTGGCTTTTGCTTTTGTTTTTGAGGTTGCGTAAGAAAAGTCATTTGAGAGAATCTTGTGTTAATCGTTAGCAGATCTCGTTCGTTATTACCAGCTTTTGCCAAAAAGGACATCGGTCAGCAAAACAAACCTGGTCCCTATGGCACCCATGGGTGATCTTCTGGCAGGACTATGGCACCCATTGCCCATCATCCAGCGTCGCACCCCTTGGTCTCAGTGAGAGGGCTTAAGAAGACAAAAAAGCGACTCAGCTGCTACTCCTCACCCTGTTTTCAGTGTGTTCCTCCTTGCAAACACCCCCTGATACGAGGGGATTTCAGGGTTTCTCAGAAACGGGCTATGCAAGAAGGGGGATGCCGGAGAAGAAGCGCTGTAGCTAAAAAGCAGGAAATCTGCTTAAAAATAAATCACAGGGTTGAGCTGCAGAGCTCAGGTCTTCGAGCTCTCCTGCAGACTCCCTGTGATGCTGCACAAATTCCTTTGCTCCGAATTTTTGCTGGTTTGGGTTTCCCAGCTAGAAATGAAGCCTTTGCCTCATGGCTGGGAAGCATTAAGGAGCTCCAGCTTTACCTGCAGGCTTTGCAGATCTACCAGCATCCAGATATTACAGAGAAACCCAAACAAACTCCTCGCCTGTGCTTGAAAACTGCAGGCTCCGTGCAAATGCATCTCCCTTGCAGAAAATACCCCCCCATGTAATAACGTTACAGCTGAGGGAGGACTTTTTATAACGAACCAGTTCCCAGCACCGGTGATCGAGAGTTAAACTCACCATGAAGGCGGGGAGGACAGACAGAAGGGCCTTCGGGCAGAAGAGAATTTCCCCTGGATGACCAGCTAGAAAGTGAATGATGACAATATTAGCATTTAATGCAGGGTGGAGCTTTTTTCTTTCAAAGCACTGTGCAAACATTAACTAATTAACTTAAGCCAGGAAGCCAGAGCTGCAGTAATGTATTTTGCCTGGTGACCTGTGCAAGTTTTAATTTTCTGTTTAGCCCTTTCCTTTGAGACTGAAAGCCCGAGGACCATGTCGCTGGGGGATCCAACCTACTGGAGCATCCTTGTCTTTGTAATGTGGCTCTCATTGCAGGCGGGCGTAGCCACCCTGTTTCTTTCCATGGATTTTTCAAACTCTAATGGAAGTTTGATGGCTTCAGAATAATTATAGCACAGTGAGTTTGCTCCTGTGTTTCTCAGAAGGTGTAAAGTGATAAGCTATGAAAGAGTTTTTCTGTCCCCTCAGCTCTCCCCTACCCATGGTGTTCAACATTTTAACCAGCAGCTGTTTCACATCGGGCAAAATCTGTTGTGTGATTTCAATGGAAGACAGAGAGCTTCCTCCGTTTGGTTTTTTGGGTTAACAGGGGGGATGTGGGTACCTAGAGCCAGGTTGGGCTCCCCTAATCCTGCCAGCCCTTAGGGGACTGGGATGCTCTGGGGGACAAATCTGGCTTTCCAAGAGCTGGCTTGTCCCCAAGCTGAATGTATTGATGCTTGCATTAAGCTGCGTTCATCATTCTAGCTCCTTACTGACAGCAAATTCGCTAAATGATGGCTCTTCCCCAACAATGCCAAAGACGTGTGGTTGATGGAAGTCATGTCCCACTTGAATGCAATATGATGGCCATGCCTTATCCCTTGTTATTTGCTCCCGGGCTATGTCAATCAAACTCCTGCAAGCTCAGATCTCATCTCTCTCCTCTCTAACACAATGTTCACTGAACTAGTAAATGAAAAGTCACGGAAAAATGGGGAGGATTGGGGAAAGGCGGAGAAATCAAAGAGACAAAACACACTTTGAAAGTCCTTGCCTGCTTTCCAGGCGATGCAGCGCCTGTCACGGGGATCCTGTGCTTGAGTGAGACAGCTCAGTGCCCTCGATAAATCTCCTCCTTGCCCAGCTCCCACTGATCTAATTGCTGGGAGGCCCCGGTGCCTGGTGCCAGGGCAGAGGAGGGTTGAGGCAGGCTCTATCCCGGCTACGCAACCCAGGAAAAATCATTTCTGTGATGCAATTTATTTTTCTGAATATAACTGGCTAAAGAGTGGGAAAAAGGTGAAGAGTGCATGTTTTAAAAATAAATGTTTGAGCCTATACAAGGGATGCTTTGTGGCACAGGAGTCATAGATTCTCCAGTATTTCTATGCAAAGCAAAATCCTGTTACTTAAAACCAGAGTTGTTTGTGCAGCTGAAGGGAGTTAGGCACCAATTCACCCTGAACATCTTTAGCATCCTCTGAAGCTTCAACTTAAAATACTATTGTGAAGAGACAGATCCCGTATTTTAGGGCAAACTGCTCCGACCACATTAATTTAGATGGAGAGCGGTTACTGGGTTTGGTTGTAGGGGCTGATATCAAGAGTTTTCACTGCGGTGGGATGGCATTGTGGCTCGCTCGCCTTAATGAGGCTGCGAAGGCTGCGCCTTGCCTCGTGCCGCCTCGCTGGGTGACTGTCACCAACCCCAACCAGAAGGGACATCCATGGAATAAATTATTCAGTGGCCGAGCAGTCACTCCTCACCCGCGCGATACTTTTTGCTGCCAGAAATCGAGGTTTTCACATCTCAACGCTGAGGCTACGTCCGACTCGGCACCGATGCTCTCCCGGCATCACCTCGAGTCCCCGAGGAGTCCCTCGATTTTCCTCCTCCCTGTCACTGAAATGCAGGTCGTCTTCCACTCCTGCGGACATTTTTACCTTCGTAATGAAAACACAGTAACGTTGCCCTGTTGTCTTCCTGGATTTGCGGTTAAATTGCTTTGTCAATGTAATCTTATATCTTAATGACCAAATAATGGCGTGCAACAGGAGCTGCGTAAGAAGTCGCTGGGTATCGTTTTGCTGTCATTGTGAAGGCCTTGGAACGTGATCCCCATTACAGTGGAATTTGCATTAACATTGTTTGGCCACCATAATCCCACCCAGTTAATTACATTTTTAGGATATTAAAATAGGTCTAACTGTATCTTGAGTTGTAGCCCCTAGGTCCCCAAAGGGTTGGGTGGGATTTAGCTCAGGCAGCTCTGTTAAAGCTGGCGGAGTCACCGAGTGCAATAACCGAGCAATGCAGAGTAACTTGGCTGATCTTTTTTAGCCACCAAATCTTGGTCTTTGCTGACCAAGTAATACTCTTGCTAAATCCACAGCATCGTGGAAAAAAAAAACCAAAACCAGCTCCTGTCCATGCTCGGTTATTTTGGGTTAGCAGTTCAACTTTCATTTCCCCCCATCTATTAACGGTAATGACAGTTCTCTAAAGATGTGCTGCCTTCGGTAGCTGGGCTGCAGCAGCCAGAGAGGATCCCAGGGTGTTTGGGGTCCTGTTGTGCTGGGTGCTAAATACCCTGTTAAAGAGAGGCATCGGTTATCCCTACGGAGCTCGCAGCGATGCTCTTCACCTGTGCTGAGGGCTAAGCAAGCCGCAGTATTTAGACAGCACTGGATTTTCTTCCCTCTTCCAAATTTCAGTGTCTTTCTCATTTTCTGCAACGATGAGTGCAGCGAAAAGCTTCTGGTGTAGGATTTAAATAGACTCTATGTGGGAGGCGAGAAATATTCTCTTAATGTACAGATGAGAAACTGAGGCACGGAGAGATTGAAGGATTCACTCCACGACCGAGTTACACGCGGAGTCTGACTAAGATGGGGACAGGATAGGGACTGTGTGCTCCAGAGTTAGAGCACTAAATTCATCCTGGGAAATCAAGATTCAGTTCCCATCCCTCCTGCTACCTCCCTGGGTGGCATTGATGGAGAATTTGTCTTGCCCCTGCTGTTACCCCAAAGGGGTAACCCTCATCGGATGCTTTTGTGGCTTGATGAGGAGATGAGATGCCTGATTTCTGGGAATGGGGTCAGTGACCCCGTCTTGGTGTAGGTTGGGATAACATCATGGCTCTCGTGGAAGGGTGTGAGCCTCGGGGACCGTGGGGATGCTCCCACCTCCTGTCTCCGCAAGGGAGAAGGTGAGGATGGCAGGACTGGTCAGTCTGGAACCAGAGGTCACGTTGTTCAACTTATTCCCCAACTGCCGAGCAAATAATCATAATTAAATCAGGATAATCCGGTGGGGAAGAAGCGGTTGAAGGCTACAGGGAGGGCAAGCAGCCGAACCTGGTGGAAGCAAGCTAAGCAGAGCAGGATTAGAGCATCCGTTCATCTGCTTTAGCTGTATAATGTATGCTTTAGCTGTATAATATATGTTTTAGCTGTATAGTGTGTGTTTTAGATGTATAGATTGCTCCAAGTTAACCTTGAAAAGTTGGGTTGATGCTCAACTGTCTGTCTGGCAGTCCTGTCTGCAAAGGTTTCGGGCAGTGATTAGTGACCCGAGTGACAACCTCGAGCCTTTATCCGTAACGTTTGTCCACATTAAGGCTATGAGCGGCAGAGGTAGAGCTCGTGTTTCCGACATGACATGAGAAACCTCGCCCGTGAGTTAATACTGCGCTGCCTTCATGTAGCAGTTGGGGTTTTGCGCGTTCCCCGTTGTGGGAGGAGAGACAATACATTTACAGTGCATTAAGGTATTATTGTAACAGCGTTTGCACTGAAAGGTTTCTGATCCTCCGAAATAAAGAATAGCAGATTTGTCCCAGATTTATCAATGGAGGCAGGGTTCCCATTCAAACACGAGGGAGGGGAGGGCGGGTGAGATCCCGCTCGCTGCAGCAGCCGGGCTGGATGCTCTTCGGCTCTGCCCAGCTGCCTGGTGCTCGTGGGGGACAAGGAGGGGTTTGGTGGGAGAAGGACAACCCCAAAAGGCTGCTTGAGAGACGATGGGGTTCAGCAAGGAGGCAAGATTTCAAGGTGGAAGCTGGGTGCTAAGGCAGCTCCATGCCTGGGAATAGCTGAGGGTCGGGGTGAAGGTGCTGGGCTGTTTTGTGCAGCCCATGTCCCCCTGGGGAGGGATGCTGGGGGGATTCCCCTCGTGGTTCGGGTCTGGCTGTGGGAAGAGGGAAGCTGTATGTCCCCTCTGCTTGGAAACCTGCCCTGAGAAGGCCTTTAAAGGCGGGAAAGAGAGATCCTTGCTCTGCTTCTTTGTAGAAACTGCATCTGATGTTGTAGGTCAGCCTGTCTATCATTGCACAGGGGGATTTCTTAAATGGCCATTAGGAATAAAATTAAATTTGTTGAGATGAGATGCAGCAGAAGAGCTGGATGAAAAAGCAGAGGGAAACTTGCAGAGGGAGGACTGGGACATCTTGCATTAGACAGAAAAGCCACAACCCTGAGGAGCAGGTTTGATGCTGCACCTTCCCTTGGGTTTTTCTTCCCCTGCCTCTACCCTTGTGCTCAGCCCTCCTCGTTTTGGGACGTGACCGAGGCCACCTCTGTTGCTGCTTGACAAATATTGGGCTTGGTGCAGTCCCTGTACGCAAACTCCTGCGGGGAACACGTGTGGGGCTGGCGGTGGCTGATGCCGAGCAGGAGATGATGCTATTGCTGTATCCCTGATGCTGAACCAAACCTTGGCTGGGGACCTCACGAGAAGGAAGGAGCTGAGGGGACTTTGCTGGGGAAGGAGATGATCTGCCCGTCCGGCCGCTCGCTGCCTGCAGCGACGCTACTCGCCTGGCACAGCTTAATTGGCTTTGATAGGATTACAGGGAAGCAGCAGGGGAGTAAACAGGGCCAGGAGGCCACGCCGTAGCCCCCAGAGCAAATCCTTTGAGCCAACGTGATGCCGGACCAAAGCTGCCTGGAGCTCAAGGGTTAATGTCTGCTGCTGTGTTGCAGCTGATGGAGAGTGAGGGCTTAATCCTCCTCCTGGTTTTAAGGGAAAAGCTTTTCCTAGCAGCATCCCAAAGGTCTGTGGCTCTCTCAATAATTTCTGAAGAGTTTGCCCCTGACTGAGATCCAGAGTAAACTGTTGCAATTATGGAAGTTACGCCTTGTTGCCTCAAGCCTTTTGTCACCAATAAATGTTTATGGTTTAAAGCAGCCTTGTTTGTTTGCCTTAGACCAGATGACAGTGATTTATTGGCAGAAATCCTAGCAGAGGAAAGAGATGAGCCAGACAAGTTTTCAACTGCTACACACATGTATGTAGCGAGGAGATGATGGTTATTTCATGACCGTGAAACCTGCGGAAAATAGAACCTCAAACTTGGATGTGAACTATTGTTTCCAGGATTTTTTCTCAACCTGCAAGGAACATGGGCAGCTTAAGGGTTAATGATGCTCCAAGGCTTTGCTTCCTGCTTTATCTGGGGTTTGGGATGACTGGGAGATGCTGTGGATTGGAAAGGAAGAGTGGATGCTCTTGCTGGGAGCATGTTGCTGATTAACACTATTAATTGCTGTAGGAATGATGGGGGAGCAAGACTGGGGACCCATTGCCTCGACTCCCTCATCCGAGGAGATCTGCAGCCTCAAGCAAAACGGGACTCAAAAGTGGGGCTTAAATCCAAGGATGGAGGTGGCAACAAGGGACATGTCTCCAAGTCTGGGGCAAGGTGAGATGGCCTGGAGACGGGTGTCCCTAGGTGTGGTCATGGAGGAATGTCTTCCAACTGCCATGCCGAGCCGCTCCCTTACTGCTGGTGTGAAAAACCCAACCTTGGCCGTGCCAGCACCGGGAGGTTGGTGGGGATGGAGGCAGAGCTCACCCAAAGGCTGTGGTGGGTTAGGTCCCACAGCCAGGTCCACCTTTTCATCCACAGGACTTCGCTGAGGCTCATTCCCCTGGGAAACCTCCCTGATTTTTTGTGGCAGAGGGTTTTTCCACCTCTGTCAGCACAGAGGAAGGTGGGCTCGGCTCACTCAGACCTCACCCGCGCACTTAATCTGCCATTTGCAGTCCGGAGTCGGCTCTTACACCAATATTTATTGTTGTTTTCCCCGCTTAGGTTTGTATATTTTGTACAGCTTGTTTCTAATTTAAAGTATAAATAAGTTTGATCTTTTCATCTGTTTTTCTCCCTACCTTCTGGAGACTGTGCTGGTTAAAAATAACCACGGTGATGAGCTAAAGTGGGGCTGGTGGAGGGGTTTTAACCTCCATCACAGCGGGACCACCCGACCGGCGTGGGAACGGCAGCGTGGTCACCCTTCTCACTTCTCCCCAACCCTCGTGGTTGGGCTCTTTCCCAAGCTGGGAGCTCCCTGAATTGCCTAAACCCCGCTTGGCACGTGTCTGGGGATTAAAGCGCTTCTGTTTTCAGGGGGAAGTGGGGAAAACGGGGACCTTTTTGGGGGGCATAGGAGGGCACAGCTGGGTGCAGAGATCAGAGGTTGTTCCTGATGCTCATCTTCTGGGGACGGAGCGTTTTCCAGCGCTGGGCTTCTGCAGAGGAGGCTTTCATCTTAAAAAAAAAAAATCCCTTTTGACCAAAATTGAACTATTTGCATAAGACGATCGATTGAAGGGAGAAAGAAAAAAAAATTCAAAGCCTTTTGGCTTTCTTGCAGGAAAGTCTGAAATGCAGATTTGGGTTCAGACTGAAACTGCCTTGGTCAAGAGCTGGCTCAGCTTCACTTCTCCATTTATTTTTGCTGAGGGGGGATGCACACGCACACACGTGTGCAAACGCACCCATGCAGACACACGTGTGCGCACACAGGCACATGCATACGCACATGCACACGCTCTCTTTCCTCTACAGGAAAAAAAAAATAAAAATCCCCAGCACTACCCGAAACGCTGATTCAAAACAACTGTTGACGGCTCTGACTGCCGTTGTCTGCTTCCCATTACCCTCAGCCCCACCAGGGCTTGAAATGGTGACTGGAAACAAACAGACAAACCCCCAAATTAATAATAAAAATTACATTTCACCTTCCTGGGGGAAGGGCAGAAAAACTCTTTCTAGGCAACGGTTCTGCTAGGAAAAAAACTCTCCCTGCTTGCAACCCGCTGAGCATCAAAGGATGCTCCTCGGGAGGGGACCGAACGAAGCCCCTCGGCGTGTTGGTGGGTGGGGGTACGGATTGGGCCCCACTCTTGGGTAGGGGCAGGGGAAGGGGTGCCCGTAGGATGGTGGGGGCTGTGGGGCAGGGCTGGGGATGCTGGTGGGTGTCTCCGGGAGCGGTGACTGAGCGAGGCGGTGCCAGGGCTGGGGGCGGATTTTTTGAGAAGAGCCTCAGCTCTTCAGAGCAGC
>NW_009632295.1:0-11700 GCF_000690535.1 Cariama cristata
CCTCCCGCAGCGCTCTCCGACACACGCCCCCCAAGTTTCTATCTGAGCGCTTTGGGTAGCGCCAATCTCCCTTGATCCTGGCAGAGACTTTCTGATGGTTCTCTCTCCCTCTCGGCTTTTAAAGACAACTTCAGGGATTTGTGTGTTTGTTTGTTTGTGTGCGAAAATAGCAGAAGGGAAGTGGAGCCGCACCGCAAGTGCATTTTTCACCTGCACTGTCAACCCGGTTCCTTTGGCATTATTAGAGCTTTGGCAGCTGAAAATCTGGCCCTGTGACCCTTAACAAACCTCAGTCTTGGCAGAGGTGCACACCACAACCAGCTCATCATCTGAATTTTTAAAATCCCTATTGCAGTATCGGACTGAGCATAAAAGCAGGATCTGAGCAGCTCCATACCTTCCACACGTGTGGGTCTGCATTTTGTGGATTTGAGGTTTCAAGCTACAGTGCCTTTGTGAAGTTTCTCCTTTGGAAAGTGCCTGTAAACATGACGCTCGGTACTGACAGCTGCAGGGAGGATTTCTGACCAGATTTGCTTTTGGAAATGAAGTGATATTTTTCCAACTACCAGCACTCAGCTTCAGCTGCTGCTCCAGGGTCTAGCCAGATTCCCTCCATCACCGGCACCTGCAGGTCTACATGAGACTAGGGTCCTCCATTCCCTCTGTGTAACCATGTGGGCTCCAGGCTGTGCCTAAGAAACATGCCCAACAGCCACTGCCGATATGGATAACCCACAAACTGAAGCCCATTCCACAGGGCAAGGCCCTTCGGCTTGGCCTCTCCATTTTGATGTAACTTCTGGCTACAAATGTCAGTGGATTTGACTCCAAGAGACTGAGTCTGATGAGTGAGATCCATGGCATGGATTCAGGCAGGCTGCTGTGGTCGTACAATGCCTCTTGGGCTTTGTGGGTCACCCCGAGGGACGTCACTGTGAGCCCTTCAGGCTGTCGTTTCTCAGAGCAGAACTGCACTGTAACAGGGTGATCCAGAGTAGACCCAAGTTCAGAGAAGTAATTTGGTCTGTAATTATCCATTCCATGCCCCATAATCACAATTTATGTCCTTGCACCTGGAAAAGGAACATCTTTGATGGTGTGTAGATGCGGGAGAAACCACAGCACCCAACGAGTTGCAATGTATGTTGCTTGCTGACAACAGACACAAAGTTTCAAAAAATAAATTTATATTAAACACAACTTATTATCAACTTGTTTGACAGGACCCATTTTTTTAAAGATCCCAAGGTTTTTGGCAAAGATCTTTCAACTGATTTCTCAAAAAATTTGGCGGTATTTTCAGCCATTGCGGGCAAACACGCCTTCCCAGGCTGCCAGGCCTCGTGTTTGTTGCATGCATTTGTTCATCACTATAGTAACTGAAAGACAGATAAAGAATAACACCGAGAAAAGTAAAACTGAGATCAAATCCATGAAGAAACACCTTGTCATAGTTTGGATTTTCTCAGACTTGCACCACTGAGGACAAAGTGGATGAGGTTGGTCTGGGTGGAGCCACGATGGGTCGTTTTAAAACTGGAAGTTAAAGCGTTTCATTCCTCCTCTGTAGTACTAACGTGACTTTCTGGACAACTGATTATTATAGCCTCTAGCTTTAATACTAAATTTATATATATGTATGTGGCTTGATGTCTGTTCATGAAGCAAGCAGCTGTAGCTCTTCCTGACAAGATCTGAGTCCTCAGAGCAGCTGCTCGCTTGCCTTCGCCGTTGCTCTGAGTCAGGGTCTCCAGCAGCAGCTACTAACGAGCCTGACAGCGTAAAAGGGAAACCATCAGCGCGGAGCCCTAAGCCAAGCACATGCTGCAGTTTGCACACCAGCAGACAAACTAAAGTCAAACAGGTTTATGTGCATTCCTAGCAGGTGTTTAAATGCTTCACTGGATCGAAGACCAGCAGCGCCGTCAGGATTAAAGCTGCTCACCTGCATCTGTTGTGTTGGAGAGTGATGGAAAAGAGAACTGAGCGGTCCCTGCTGGCACCACAGCAAACTCCTGTCCCAGCCTTGCTGTGCTCACAGCAGTCTTAGAGAAATGCACTTCGAATGCCTGAACACTAGCAGGCAGATTCAAAACTTGCAGTCAGAGGAGGTCTTGATACCTTAGGCCCCCATCTCCTCAGCCCCAGCGGTTAGAGCCAGGGGTAAACCACGCTGTGCTGGTAGGAGTTTGGTTATGTCCTGCTGGAGGTCGGGGCAGCGATCCCAGCCTGTGCCCACCCATTGCACCAGCGCTGGGTCCTGGTTGCGCTGTCTCTGCCACCCAGTTCCTCACCTCTGACCCTTGGTGTGCCCGTATCACCAGTGTTTGGAGGAGAGTAATATTCTACACCATGAATACCAGGTGTATACGGAGCCGTCTCTCCATCCAGGCAAAACCTACAGCAGCAAAATGTTTTGCTGTCTGCAGAGTGGGCCGGGTGAGTCAAGAGCCAAGGGAGCCATTCACACAAGCTGGAACAAAGCAGAGCCCCTTGTGTAAAGATACCTGGATGTGAGCAGTGCCTGAGCAGAGCGATGTTGCCTTCTGCTGCTCCTCTGCAGTCCTGGTCTCAGGGTCCTGGCACTCTCTTTGCTTTACCAGGTGCAAACCATGAAGTGCAAAATGGATTTTGATGCATGGAGGAGGCCGAGTGCAAGACCCTTCCACCGCTGGGTGTTTCTGGACCCTGAGAACAGGTCATGCTGAACACCTGTGCTGCCATCAGTTTTGGTTATATTACATCATACCTCCTTTTAATGCAGATTCCCCTCCGGGATTATCAGAGAGTTTATTCAGCCTGAATGGGATGCCTACAAAAATTTAATTAAATTTTTAAAAAGAAAAATTGGAAAGGATTAGAGAGGGAGATAAGGCAGCAGCTTTTTCTTCTCCCCCCCCCCCCCCCATTTTTTCCTTCTGTAACAATAATAAAGCCAAAGATCTAGTTGAGAAAAAAGGTGGCTGAGTGATTCATCGAGACTGAATCACAGTCACTATGCAATGGAATTCACTGCCTTCGCTTCTGCAGTAGTAACTCCGTCGCGGCTTTAGATCACTGGCTGCGCTTTCAGGCACAGATATAAGACAGAGAGAGGGAGATAAAACCAACTTAACAGAGAGACTTTTTGGTGTGCACAGCGTGTTCCCTTTGAACACAGCATGGTCCCCTTTGCCCAGTTGTGTGGGATGGTTTTTATTAAAAAGAGAGCCTGAATAAATTAAGTTTTTTAGGGTTATACCTGCCATTAGATCATGCAGTCCTCCCACTCTGCTGGGGAAGAACTACTTCTTTCTTGCTATTCCATTTTAAACGCAAGCTTCCCTGCTCTCGCTGGGAGGTTACCTCTGAAGTAAGCACTCTGCCTGGGCCACGGCATCTATCGGTACCCAGACCTAAGCTGAAAAGTTCGGATGCAGTAGCTGAACACCTCGGATTTCTTAGTGGTTTAGATCCCAGTTCATTTTGTGAGGGAAACCATTGTGAAGAGGTGAGGCAGGAGGAAAATTCTGGTCCACATCTGATTTACAGCATCAGCTGATTTGGTGCTCATCCTTACTTAGAATTATGTCTCACTGTTGTCACCACCTCCTTTCTTTACATTATTCATTATTTGGTTCAGGGAGCACTCTGGATGCTACAGCATTGCCATGCATCCAGGTTCCCGGACTCATGATAAAAATGCTCAGCCTAAGCTAGGGTGGGAAACAGTTCAAAACTGAAGCGATCAAAAAGAAGAGGGTCACACTGGTGATGCCTAAACAGACAAGCCTTTAAATAATCAAACTCCGACGTCTATGGTATGAAACCTCACAGTTTGCAGAGCACTTCGATTTATTCACCATACTTTATTTATAACACAACTTGGATATGTGAATCTAAAATCCAGTTTAAGGTAGGTCTGACTTTTAGCTTTAAAGGAGAACATTCTTTTTTAACAGCATAACTATCACTGTCCACAATCCAGACATCGTTAATTCAGGTTTCATCTGAGGGTCACAAAATTATTTTGCAAGCATTGAAATGCCCTCTCAGAATGACGATTTGAGGTATTTATTACCTCAGGACCAAAAAAGAAACAAAAGCAAGGGGCAACCGTGTCAGCAGCAGCTGGAGAGGTAGAGCTGGAGTAGGGCCAGGCAGCTGCCTGCGGGACAGGGGCTTCCCTCCGGAGAGCAGGGCAGCCCCTCCACGACGGGCACCTTGAGCCGTCTTTTAGAAAAACCTCTTACTCCATCAACTACACAGCCCCAGCTTTTAAATGGCTAGAGATACGTAAGATCACCTACCCCTTTCCTAGTTCCAGTCATGTGAGGTAGAATATTAAATAAGTCTGGTAGCAGGGGACAAGTTTGTCTTTCTTTTTTATGGGAGATAATTTTTTTGGAGACAAATTCCACATTTACAGTCAGTGAGCTGGAAACTACTAAACAGTGACAGTTGATAATAAAGCATCCTCAGCCTGAGCAGACGTGGGTACCTGGAGAAGCGCTGGTGCTGCTGTAGCTCTGCCGGGGAGGACGCGAGGCAGTGCCTGTGCTGGGGCTGCGTCCTCCTAGGCTGCCTCTGTGCCTCCCTCCAGCAAAGCCACGTCTGTCCCCACAGCCTTGTCCTCGCAGGCTGGCCTTGCTGCCAGTTCTGTGTAAGTTTTGGGTTTTCCTCTCGAGCGTGCGCAGCCACGGTGCTCCCCAAGCCGGAGCAGTGTCTGATGGGGTTGTGTCCTCTGCTCTTCAGCATTGTCTGGCATTTCTTCTGACTCCTCCTGGGAGAGGTTCTTGGAGTCCTGGGGCATCTCAATCCTCTCTCCGCAGACCACAGAAGCGTGACAGAACTTTTCTTAATTTTCTTTTAACTGGTTTATAAAATCCTATTTCTAATGAAAATTTTCCACTTGGTTCTTTTCTCCTGCAAAGAAGTTTTGGAAGAAAAAGACCTGCCTAGGAGGCAGAAATACATCTCCTGCCATCCCGCAGTGCTGAGAGGAGCCAGGTTCCCAGCTCACAGCACCGTGGGGCGGTGGGGCCGTCGGGTGTTCGTCCTTCTGCACTGCAGGAGGCATTGCCTGCTGCCGCCGGGAGGCTGGGACCACACCGCTGAAACCAGAGACAAGATTCTGGTATAAACTGGCAAAAGAGAGGGAAGACTCGGCACAAGGAGAGCTGCGTGGAGGCAACTGAGGGCTGGGGACACCGGCATCACCTCTCCTACCAGGCAGCACGCAGCATGCCGGACACCGGCCCACGCTGGCTTTATAGCCCTTCTTCCTATAAGTGCCCCCTGCCAGGAGGGAGGGCAACACAGACCCCTTCCCTTCCTCATCCCTGCTAGAGCACATGGATGAACTTGCTGTGAATACGCAAGCAGCAAGGAGCCAAACCCTCGCACACGTCTGTGCAGAAACCTGAAGCTCCAAAGAGCCCGGAGGCTGCTCAGCGACCTGTGCTCAGCCCAGCGGGAGCGGGGTCCCTGCAGCCGTGTACGATGTGCGAGCTACGCTGAGCTGTAACCCAGGCTGCGTAGGAGCCCTCGCTGGGCTTCATAATTTATATGCATATGACTCTGTATATATTTCCATGAGTACTGCATCTCCGCGTGAATAAGGATAACTATATGCAACTGTGAATAAAAGAGCTGAGTGAATCATTCATCATGGATTATTGATAGGATTAATTTTACCTCTTTTTCTGCTCTCAGGATGCCCACAAGCCCCCCTGAATTTTTTTTCCCTCTTTTATTAAATCTTTTTGAAGACAAAGTAGATTAAAGCCAAGTAATTTTTCTTCTCTTTGCTTGGCTGAATGAGATGCTTGCAGTCAGGTTAACCACTGCAAATTCTCCCAGAAAGTGAGTGTCTTCTCTTCTGGCACCTGAGCCTAGAAGCTTCAAAATCCTTCCCCGTGAACATTCACACATACGAAGTGCAGTCATGGGGATCTCAGAGGAAAATAAGCTCAAATCAGGGGGACAAGCAGAAATGAAGGGGTTTCACGAGCTAGCTCAAATGAATGACTGCCAGCTGTGTCAGGCAGGGCTCAGGCAGGGCTGTGCTCGGCTGCCGGGCTGGTGGGGGAAGGACTGCGGGTGTGCAGGCTCAGCTCGGCAGGTTCAATGCACACTCGTTAGGAGGCTATTTGAGCTCCTCTTTCTGCCAACAAGGAGAAATAAGCTCCTCCGTGGACATTTCAGGCAAAGTCGTGAGCCTCTTCACCTCCTGTGCTGGCCTTCCAGGCAGATCTCAAGGATGAAGAAACCCAAGCGTCCCCGGGGCTGGGTACGGATGGTGCTGAAGGACCTCTGAAGGGTCGGGGCAGAGCTGGCCTCCACTGGCAGCTGGCCGGTCGCACCCTCACCCATTCCGAGCAGAGGAAGGACACCTTCCTCTGGAAGGGCTCTCCAGTGGCTTTCCATGTGCTGTCAGCAACACGCACTCATGACATCAGAGCGTGTCCCAGCACACTGAGGTCATGAGCCAGCAGAGCAATCCCAGGCTTAGCCATCCTGCCCAAGCAGGGAGGATGTTAGTGTGGATCAGGTTATCCTCTGCCATTTTTCATGTGCATTTCCTTTTCATGTGCATCCCTTTTAACGTAGGGCAATTGCCTGGGAACAGAACCTGCTCTTCGCAGATTTGAAGCCCAACGCCTGGTTGAGTAAAGCCAGGAGCTGGTTCCCCAGCAGTTTTGGCAAATGCTGGCTGATGCTCAGTCTTCTACACATGCTTCATGCCAAGAGCTTTGTAAGCCCGGTGCATTCAGTTGAATTGTTCGTATGCAGAAAGTGAAGCTGGCTTCATTTCCCACCCCAGAGCAGTCGAAACACAGCTCCACAGGAGCAGCAGCTTGCTAGGCGCTCCCACGCTGTTGCCTTTCAGAAGACTTTTCTTTGCACACACAGACTTCTGCTTGCATGGAGATCCTGGTGTTCACACAAACCAAAAAGCTGTCAGCGTGAATGCCCATGAGCATTGCATGCAAAGTGCTGCAGTCCCTGGAAATCAAACCCTCATTCAAACCAATTTGATTCACACTGGTTTTGCACGTCAGCTCTTCTCCAGACAGGACGTTGTGGATCCCGTCTGTGGACATTTGTACGTCCCATTATTCAGTGTGACAAGCACGTCCTGTCGTGTCTCAGTGTGGCTTCCCCTTGGCCAGCCACACGCCGTCCAGCACCACGCCGGATGATTTTACACAAACAGGCCAACAATTGTTCCCTTGCAGATGGCTGCGAACTGCGCTGGGGACCAAGGCTGCTGTTTCCATGGCAGCACGTAGACGATTCCACTTGTGAGCAGCCCTACTATTAAAACAAAAACAAAAATAAACCTGGAGAGTGACTTTTTCCTTCCCCTTCCTTGGCCTTTGGGGAGCCTTCACCCTCTGCTCCGTGCTGGAAACCTCAGGCTGCCACCGTGGCTTTTCCCACTAAGTTTCCCTGGGGCTGCTGGAGCTGCATGAACAGCGGCAGCAGTGGTTGGGGCATCACACGCCAATGCCGCACTGCACAGCCCAAGAACCACAGCCAGGTCGACTCAGGCCAGCACAGAGACGGGAGCCTGCTGGAGTCACGGCCATTTAGCAAGTGGGAGACGGGTCCCAGCGGAGAGGGGACCCAGCAGCCCGGCACTGCTTTGGGGTGCCGTCGGCTACCCAGGAAGGAAAATCGAGGCCTCTCTTGGAGGTGTAAAACCTATTTTCTAAGTCCTTTACTTGCTTAGTGAAGTAACATTATTGCTGATCATTAATTCCCTATCAAAAATCTTCAAAAACAAAAGAAAAAAGAAGGAGACTTCTTTATTCAGAGTTGTTCAAAGAGAGGAGAACAGACTGGAGCCTGCAGGTGGTTTGGAAACCCCTTCTGGCAATTGCATGTTCATTAGCACGCAGTTACAGCCGATGTTCACCCAAGTGCAGTAAGTGCCTGAGCCCACGGTCAGCCTCCTGCGATGGCTGGCACTTCCCAGAATGTTTTTTTCAAACACAGTGGTGATTGCTTTTATGTTTCCAGGATGACACTCTGTGATCTGCAGCAGCTCAGCAGAAGAAAAGTCAAACTAGAACTGCCTGTCTCAGAGCCGTGATACCCATCTGTTTTGGCTGGGCTTTGGCAAGATGGACATGTGGCTAGGATGGCTAGGGCCTAAAGCCATGGCTGGGATTTGCAGAACTAGCCTGGGGTCTAATAAATGCAGAAGACAATTAAGTATTTTCACTTCCAAGAAACAAATACCAGAAATCCCCCACCCAAATTTAACTCACCTGTTGTGCCACGTTTAACCTTCAGCCAATTTCACTTCTCCTTTCTGCAGTTTCCATGTTGGTTTTGGCAAAATATGTTGCAACATTCGCACAGCCTTGAAGGGAAATTCATTATGCAGCTTCCCAAACACAGCAGGTATTTTAAGTTAACTAACGGGTACGGTAGACCAGGCCGGGCACAGCGGCGGAAAGGCTTGGCAAGAAGCAATCGCCTTTCACCAGCAGCAGCTGCTGTGCTTCCTCTTCGAGGCCACACACAGTGAGTTATTTGCATGAACATAGTTTCTAGGGTGAAAAAAAAAAAAAAAAAGATAAAAAGTAGAAGAAAAGAAAGAAATGGCTGGCTGTGGTCAAGCCACAGCCACAACTCTGTCGTGGCTACTAGTGGATACCTAAGGAAGAGGTTGAAGAGGGAGTTGGGCATGTTGGCTCAGCAAGCACACCGCGTCCCCGGGATGCTCTCCAAGCCTCCAGTGATCTGCAGTTAAACAAGTCCCTCAGCCAGAGAGGACACCACTGCCTCAATTAATTGTTCTTTCATTAATTCCTCCTGCCACATTACGAACACATTTTTGGCACCTGGCAGGAAGGGGTTCCTGCATTAATTACCCCTTGCCTGAAGTGCCCTTCTGCATATCTGGAGTGTACCGAGCGCCTGTTTCAGCTGGAGCTTTCTACTCCTTGCGTGGAAAGAAGCAGAGAATGGTCCTTGCCTGCTCACATAAACACACAGGCACTCCCAGGGGCTTCTCCTGAAGCTAATGCTTTAATATGCACTAATGTTCCTGTTTGCTTCAGCAGTGCTTGCACTAGATGTGGAAGCTTCCACTCGACAGCTCTAAGAGCCTATAAACAGGTATACGTCTTAGTTGGAGAGGCAGGAGCTGCTTATGCAGATAGTTAAAAAGCAGTATTAGTAGCAGGCCTGCCTACATGCTCTAAGGAAGCACTCTTAGGAGCTCACCCCACCAACAAAGCATCGAACTCTCCAATCTAACATTTCCTATTCAAATATTGTTTTCTCCCAATCTGCATGTGAAGGTGCGAGCTGTGTGCCTCTGTTCTCTGCGATGCATTGAGAGGAGCAAGTCTCTTTTCCTTTAAACGTTACCTGCTTGGCATCGTCTGCTGCAACTGCTGCTGCTGGCACCTTCCCTCCCGCTGCAGGGACCTTCCGACCCGCTGCGCTCTTCCCTCCACACTGCCTGAGCTGTCTCTTCCCCACGGCAAAGGGTGCGATGTTCCCTTTCCGCGAGTGGACCGTGGGGAGGAATGACCCCTTTGCTTTCGCGGCATGGTGGCCTGGACAGGCGTGGGTGGAAGGAAGGGTGATATGAGGTGAGCACGGGACCCCAGTAAACACAGAGAGCTCCAGTGTGCCTGCAACACCTCGTGAATGCCACCAGCCTTTGACTGACCTAAGCCACGGCTGCTGACCTCCCAAATCTCAAGTCCTCCCTCTTCCCAGACATAGCACACTGAGGGTGCTTCAGCAGCGGCCTTAGCTCCCTTTGGTCTGCGCCGGGATGGCAAAGGGCACGCAGGAAGGTTGGCCCCCCTGTCACCCTTGCCGCCCCACCGAAGGGCAGCCCTCACGCAGTGCCCGGGGCTGTACTCGTCCTCCAGCCGGCCTCTGCGGGCAGGGAGCTGAAACCAGCCCGGCCGCAGCGGTGGCACCCATGGGGACAGCTGAGCATGGCACAGACCGGGCTCTTCCCAGCACCCTCTACCCTGCAATGGCCACCTGCCAATGCGCGGTGTCACCCAGGCCATGACTACCTTCATACCACGGTTAGAGGAACCACAGGGTCTCCCCAAAATTGGTGCCCAGCCCCTGCAGAGGCTCCAGGCCACGGGCTAGGGCAGCCTGGACAGCTTTATCCGTGTGAAACAACAATGCCATCCAGTGGCTGGGGAGCCCGCACTCCCCTCCGCACATCACCGCTACCGGGACAACTTTTACCTGCCTTGATTTTGGTTTTTTCCATTTATTTTTGGCATACTACCTCATCTCAAAATAAATAGTCTCCAGACTTAAATACCCACAGTAAATCTCCTTCTGTGCCCAAATGCTCTCACACCAGCACGCACACCAAGCAGTGCAGCCCTGTCCCTGCGTGACCCCATCCCCTACAAGTTGCCCACGCACTGCCCACTCCCTCGCAGAGAAGAGCCATGGTGGTAGGGGACACTTGGCACTGCCAACTGTTGCATTTAGAGTAAATATTGATTTGGAAGAGAGGGTCAGCATTTGTTGAAAGTTCAAAGATTCAATTAAATGTTCTTTTCTTTTTTTTAAAAAAAAAAACAGAACAGCGTAACATGGAAAAGTGATGAACAGATTCCTTGGCAAGGATGGTTTGAAATGGAAACAACTTTGAGATGTCAGCATTCACCACTTTTATTTCTCCTTTGCTTTATTGGACCTTGGTATCTATTATCCATTGCCTGCTTTGTGAGTCTCAGCTGCTGTCTGGCTTGGCATGTATTTTACAATACATTTAATCTTGTCTCTACTTTATAAAAAAAACACAATTGTACCTGCTGAAACACACTTCCCAGTCACTAAAGTAAGAAAGAAATTAAAAGAAATATTTTCTTCTTATTGGACTCTTTTTTCAGCCTTTAGGCTTAAAAAAAAGCACCTTTTCTGTACTTTTTTCCATAACTATATGGGCTATATACTTTTTTTTAAAGATGCAACAGCTATCTTCAAGGACTTTAGTGATACCCAGGAGCCAGAGCTGTTCAGACACACACCAAAGAGCCCCAAAACTGCAAGTCCTGACAAAACTGCAGGATTTTGCTGTCAATGCCAAGGGCAGCAGATGACCGGAGCTGCTCTGTTGCAGCTGGAACCAGTGTCCGGCTTAATGCTCACGCTCTAAGCTCCCCTCCTCCATGTCTCAGTTATTTTTGGACTAAGCAAGTGAAGCTCATTTCAGTTCCTCTCCCTGCCTTGCCATTTCTCTCTACTATTTTCCTGCCCTGCTTTGAGCCTTTTCTTATTTTCCTGAAGGCCAAGAATCTCGGAGATTTTCTTTGCTGCCAAACAGGGGGAAACAGAGCTCTCTGCTCCTATTTTGCCCATCATGACAACACCGTGCCACCTCCTGCTCGCCTGAGCTGAGACCCTGCCCTCATCATCCCTGCGCCATGTGTCTGACAGCTGCTAGAAACCGGGATTACAGCCTGTTAGGGATACGTTGAAAAACAATTTATCCTCCTCACCTTTTTTTCAGTGATGACAGCACCAAGGAAAAGAGTTTCTCTCCAAGTTTCTGAAACCTATATTATCGCTAGATAAAAAAATTCAGGAACCCCATCATTTAGCTGTGCTCACAACACCAACCTCTGCCCTCTGTGGAATATCATTTGCCTCCACAGCTTGATTTGATACCAGCTGCAGATTATTTGGGCCATCATTCATCTCTTCCGA
>NW_009632295.1:11724-18748 GCF_000690535.1 Cariama cristata
CTGCCACCCCCACGGATCATGGCAAGCTGTCACCTACTGACTGCCACACTTGGAGCAAGCAGAGCTACCAGCCCCAGTAATAAGGTCCCCACAGTCAGGAGTCTGCTTGTCAACTCTCCTCTGCTGTCTTTTCATTGAAATTGAGGTATTCTTGGGCAAGAAGCCTGCAAAAGTAGAGACAATGACAATATATCAGAGATAGAAGGTTTGGTGGTGCTTCTGAAATCTCTCCAAATCCTTGTCCTGCTCAGGTGGACCACGACCATCACCTTGTAACATTGGCCTTGTTCCCAGGGAAGGACCCTGGGGGAGTCCCCTTGGTTATCCATGTAGTTGAACATCCAATCTCCTCTACGGTTTGCTTCCTTAATTATTTTTAATCTTGACTATTGTCGTTGTTGTTGTTATTATTACTAACAAGTTATTCAGACTCTCAAAGGACATTATAACGTGCAATAATTAGCCAGCCAGATGGCAGCTGCCAAGAAGACAGCACAGAGACCAGCACTCCCAAGGCTGCAGTCTGTGTCCATGTCCGTGTCCACCCTGTTCCCCTCCTGCCCCCTCCTCACTCTCCTCAGTCCCACTGGCACAGGCTTCCTTGCTTGGACTGTTCAAATTGTAATTGCCAGCAGCTGAGCCAGTTCGTTAGCTAATAGCTGGGATGTCTCAGGTGGCCAGCCAGTGCGTGTCCCCTCCTCAGGACCTGCTCTGGTTCTGCTCTTCCCTCGTTCTCCCTGACCTTTAGTTTTCCAACCTGCCATCACATCGATGATTTCCCTCGGGAGGTTACTCTTCCCCTAACACACCGTACTTGACTGGGACCTGGCCTATGGCCATCACGACAAACCCCAACCACAGTCTGGCAACACTACTTTCTTCTTTGCTAAACAATCGCCAGGGAAGCAGTGAGGTTTGACCCTTTGAGCCAGGGCAGGGTACGCACGGAGGTGGTGTAGACACCACACGCAGGCTGGCACCAGTGCTGTGGCTCCCCTGGCCTCCAAAAAGCTCCCATGAGGGGTTTGCTGTGCCAGGCTTGCCCGTGCCAGTGGAGGGCAGGGCCAGGTCGACTTGTAACATGCACATCCCGTATCGACCTGGGCTCTCAGGACATGCTTGCTGCCAAACCAACATGCCTCCCAAGGCCAGCCCAGCCCCAGGGCTTTGGGACAGTGTTGCAGCATCCCCAGCTGAGGTATTCAGCAGAGCAGTGTCTGCAGCTCAGCCTGCCGGGGCAGCGAGCACCACTTGCATTTATCTCAGCACTCCTTGCAGGTCAGGCTGCAGCCCAGGGAAGTGCCTTCTTGAAAAGAAACTGCGAAACTGTTTTTAGCTGGAGTCATCATTCCTGCATAGAGCTGGAAGAACTACGGAGCTGCTTTCCCCAGTGGCATCCCCTAAGAGCTAGTGAGATGTGAGCCTCTAAGTGACTAATGGCACGTCAAGAAGCAGCGCATTGGCTTGTAACTGGGAGGGAGCATCACCAGGCGAGTGGGGTAGATTGTCATTTCCTGGGCAATGACCGATGGCAGCATTATTTGTCACTAAAGAGCCTTGGCTGGGCGACACAGGGCCCTGGGCTTGCAGTGATGAGTAAAATGGAGGTGCTTTGATCTGCCTCCCCTCCCTGATGGACTTTCCGATTAAAAGGCAGAAAATGATCAGACACAAAGTGGAGCAAATTGACTCCATCCGATTCCTCTCCAGGCAAGGATGAAAAAAGGGCAAAGAGTAGAGCTAGTTCAATAGCAAAATGGCAATTGCAGAAAGACTTCCCAATCACCAGGCTGACTTCACTATTTTGTAGGAAATCACAGAGACCAGCAGCCACTGCTATTTGTGAGTATCCTGGACACCATAAGAATTTTGCCCAGGGTAATTTTCCTCTGCAGCTCATTTCATCTCTGTCCTTCCTCATTTTCCGTCCCTCCACAAGAGCTGACAGCTTCTCCCTTTGGAGTGGCATTGGTCCCTGTGGGAACCAGGTGGAGCAGTGTGGGTAGTGGGGTGACGGCACAGCTTTCCCTGTCAGGAATGTCCGAGGACACCCTCTCCCCACCTGTGCACAGCCTGGGCTGTGCAATGAGCTGGGATCCCCAGGGCATGTCCAGCCATGAGTTATCCTCTCTGCTTTTGGCACCTGTCTTAGGCGGGATGAAGGTCCCATCCTCTCTCTTCATCAGTGCCACAGGATTCTATCATTCCCATTTACTTGTGCATAGCCTGATTGAGGCGAGATGCTTCTCCCCGTGTCTGTCTTTCCAAAGCGGCTATCTCCCAATTTGTAGGTACAATTATCTGCACATGTCAGCTGCTAATTTGTCCAGGCAAATGGTTGTTGAGTGCTCAGGAAAGCATCTAGCATGGGGTGTGTAATGCAAAGGTTGTTATTATGCCTGCAGGAAAGTGGGCAGGCTCTTTGCACCATTTACTGCCTAGAGACCCACTCAGGATGCCTACGTTAGCCTTGTCCCCCTGGACCCCCTCTATAGCCACGGGAAAAGCTAGGCTCCCTCCGAGGGCTCTGAACTCCTCTCTAAACAACTTCCATGTCTGGAGAAACATCTGTCTTGATCAGCAGGGTTTGAGAGGATGAATTTCCATTGTGTGTCTAAAATTGGAGGACGTGGCTGTGCCCCAGATGTTGTCGCAGCCTCAACGCCGCTGCCCAGCCTGATGCTGCCAGGGTGTGGGAAGCAGGAACCTGCTGCCAGCGCCGGCTCCCTCGGTAGACACGAGGAAGCATTTCTCAACCTCTCCAGGAAGCTGCTCTGCTTCTTTAGACATTAATGGTAATCACTGATGCAACTGCCCTTATCGCTCCAGGTGCTGCCAAGATAAGAGGTGCCACTCCTGCTGTTAATGTAAATCTGTTCTCCTTTGGAGGAGAGGCTGTTTGTAAGCAGGGGAGAAGAGGATTGCTGGGAAGCCAGCGGCTGCTGACGGACAGCTGTCACCCCTGCTTCTCCAGCGCTCCCAGGGGTGCTGGGGGTCTGATTAAACTGAGGATACTGAGCCCTATCATTAAAAAAAAACAAACAAAAAAAACAACACACAACAACCAAACAAACAAAAAAAACATCAAAACCCAAAACATCCTATTTTCACAAGAACATCACTCAGAAAAGCCGCATCTCTTAGATTCACTGTGGAAAAAAAAAAATGAGTGCATTCCCAGTCAAGTAATATGGGGGATTTTGCATCTCAAAAGCTGCTGTGTCTCTTCCCCTTGCTGTTCCTGGCCATTGAAAATCTGGAAATGCTACCAAAAACGTTGCTTGCAAAGCTGTCTGGTTTGAGCCCTGGCAGCTCTCTTCAGGGGTGTGAATCTCATCGCTTCCATTTACAGCAGGTGGAGGGAGGGAAGGAGCTCAAGGCAAAGAGGGTTTGGACGCTCAGCGACTTGCCAAGGATGGAGCAGGGAACAGTGTGCTGTGGTCTCATCCCCCCTCCCCAGGCGCTTACCTTCAGGCTGCACCACCTGTGCAGCTTTCATAGCACTGTCCAAAAATCACGGAGGGGCTTGGAGACACAGGGGCCGGAGGCTCTTTTCCTGCAATTAGCAGGAAAAGACTCCAGGCTTTGCTGGCAAATTGTCACAGCCAGGTCATGCTGAAAGCTCTGCACGGAGAACCTGCATCAGAAAGCTGGGGCCTGGAAATGGTGCAGCAGCACTGTGCCTGGGTGAACACCTACAAGGTTGGGCAGGTGCATGAATGTGTACGCAGGCTGGTGTACGTGGGTACCCACACCTGTGCACACCGCCAGCTGGGTAAAGGCAGTGTCCTTTGCCAGCAACATCATTTATTTGATTGCACAAGAGAAATCACACCCAGCCTTTGGCCTGCAGTCATCATGGTTGGAAGGAGACTATGTCCAGGAGGAAATGTCTGTGAAAGCAAACTATTGTTTATGACAAGGACTTTTTTACAGTGCCCCAGAGCAATCTTCTAAGAGGAGAATAAGTGTGGAAAGCACTTCTTAAGTAGATGTATGGAGCTCAGGTTAGTAGTAAACTTGGTGCATGAAATAAAAACTTGGCACAGCTAGTGGAGCAGCCAGGACCAAAGACAACCTGTTCTCCTACCTCTCCCTGTCTTTCCCTTGAGCACACAGCTCAAGCAGGGTGCCTGGACCCAGCCCTGCAGCCCCAGGTTTGGCTCTGCCCCACCTCTGCAAACAGCTTTGGAAACACTTGCCCACACTCACCATCTGATGTTTGCAGCTTGGATTTTTCTTTCATATTGCCAGGGCATCATCCATCCTCCGTGATGATACCTCTACACAGGGCACCCACACAGCACCCAGGGCATTTTTTACTAAAGGGTAAAGGTGAGTGCCATAAAAAGGAAGGGATTTTTATCCAGTGGCTTAGGAAGGGTTTCTGATGTGGCGATGCCATGACTTTGAATCTTTTACACCAGGATTTAAGCTGAGGGGGCCATGCCACTCACTCATTGGAAGAATTTGGAAGCTGACATGAATGTGTCAAAGCAAAGCCTTTCTTCTGAGAAACAGAAGTAGAAATATGGCACAGCAAGCCCATAAAGTAACCAAGAGCAGCAAGCTCGTAGATGAAGACACAGACACCCGCACAGCTCAGCCTGCCAAGCTCCTGGGGAGTCGGGGGAAAAGGGGACCCAGCAGAGACCCTGGATTGTGCTGAACCCCTCGGGAGCTTTTCACCCACAGCTGGACTACATTAGCTCAAGCCACTGTCAGCCGATTCCTTTGTCACCAGGCTATCTCCAGTGAGGCATTAATGCTAGCCCTAACATTTATTTTTTTGTCCCCCCCCCCGAAAATCCAGTGCCAGCTCCTGCAGCTCACTGCTTTCTCTTTCAATTCAGTTTTGTCTGCCAGGGAGAGCTTACGTGGGTAAACTCTATACACATGCTGGCAGCACACTAACTGCTTTATTGCGGTTATAGATCTGCAGAAGCAACTTCTCGCCATTACACAGAGCGTGTGTTTCCAGGAACAGGCAACGGGAGCGAGGAGAACAGCCCTCCATGCAGCGATCGGTGTCTCGTACACTTTCTAGAAGGGGAGGCAAACACCCATCAGCCACAACAACATTTATTCCTTAAACTTCCCCAGAGGGAGCATTTCAAAGCATCAAAAGGATTTAAACCTGTCCGGCTGCTGCTGAGGCATAATTAACAGTTGCACAGTCAGCTCCAACTGCAGCTGACAAAGCCTTAGCAGCAATCCTCTATTTATCACACTCCTGGAGTATTTATAGATCCACAGCAAGGCAGGGGGGAGACAGAGAAGGAGAATAACAGGTGAGCTGCTTACCAGGAGGGATAGTATTTGCTTTCAGCTGCATGGCATTTCCTCAGCCCCTGGTGAAGCTTTAGGGGACAGGCACGTGAGATGCCCTGGGGTGCAGCCTGCCAGCAGCGGGACGCTGCGACAGGTCCTCTTGGGTGGGAGACACGGTGGGTCAGCCCCCAGCTGAGATGTGGAGGCCCTTTAGTGAACAGTGCCGACAAGTGCCCTGTGCCCTCACCAGGAGCCTTTCATCACCAGGAATTGGCCCACAGTTGTTGCGGTCCCTTCCTGCCCACATCTGCCTCCACCAGGAGATGTAGGCAGTGGGAGACCAGCCTGACCGCCCGTGACACTGATTATAAGCTGACCTTGGACTGTGTCATTTGTCCTTTCTCAACCTCCTCTGTGTCATTTACAACCCAGGGCCTCTTCATAGCAACTGATATAAAAACCAGCAATTATCCTTGAGCTACCTTGGCGATCTGTGGGGAACAGAGGAACACTGGGTCACCGGGATGTTTGACTTCTGGACTGGAAGGCGATGCTGGAGCCGATGGGCTGGGAGATCTGGGTAAGCAGCCTGTGCAAGGACTGCCAGCAAGATCTCAGCTGCTCTGGAATAGGGAGGAGAGGGAAGGAGGCTGCCACCTTGGTTCTCCTTTCCAAGGGAAGGCATCCCATAAAAACTGCTGGGTATCTCTTTGGCATTTTCACAGCTCGGAGCAGAAACTCAGACAAACAGCCATTTCCCATTGCAGATGGCCACGGGAACTGCTGCTCGGACAGTAATCTCAACTGTGCTAGCTTGCACCAGGCTGTGCCCAGCAATTATCAGCACAGGTTTTATTTACTGCTGTGGCTTTATGATCCCACTGAGATCATAAATGCATCTAAAGTCTAACTAAAACAATTTAATTTTCTTGATAAATAGTCTTTAAAAGAAAGTTACAGCAGTGCTATTCCAAAGGGGAAGGAAGGTCATAATCCTTGCAGGTAACAAGACTTCTCTACTGACTTGCTGTTCAGACACAAAACTGCCCCATTACTCATCGCTCCATGGATGATGCAACATCCCTGGGGAGTTGCCTCATGCCACGACGGCCTGCGAGGACCCTTGGACAGAGGTGCTGCAGCTCCCGAGACCCGCACCCCACTCGCACCAGCACCCCGGGCACGCTGAGCACACCTGTCCATCCAGCCCTGCAAGGCTTGTACTGGCTTCTTCAGTCAATTTAGCTTTGTCTGACACCTACCACCTTGCTCCAAGGACCCGCAAGCAGCCAGACGTAGCATGCTCTTTAATCCATTTGAAATAGTCTTTTGGCCACAAGACATTTTCCTGAGTAGAGCTGGTAGGATTCCTTTTCCATGCACTTTATTTACAGCAGTCTCCTGTCCCTGGACTCCCGAGTGGCTGCCAAAGCTAGAGCTCCCTTCAGTGGGATATCCTTGGTGCTGCATTTCTTGGATGAGACCAGGGGAATAGTCACATATTAAATATGCAACATAGAAGGTGTTTTTACAGACAGAGTTTACAGAAGAAAAGCTATTCTGGTACTTGGCAATGCTGCAGGGCCTCCATAGCTCAGAGCAAGGACTCACCCCTGGGATGCAGAAGCAGGGCCAGCAGGATGCTGTCTGCCCCAGCCCAGCAGAAAGGACAGGTCCCCGTGTCCGCTTCGGAGCTGAGGCTCCCTCCGGCTGCACGCCCGGCCGTGCGGCAGGCTCAAGGCAGCCCTGCCCC
>NW_009632295.1:18820-19125 GCF_000690535.1 Cariama cristata
CTACCAAACACTGGGCGAACCGTGGCCATTTCAAGCTGTGGCACAGGTGTTCCTGATTTACAGTTTAGGAAGAGCAGCTGGTGATCTCAGATTCCTTTTTCGGGGATGAAATCTGTCATTTCAGCCATGGAAGTCACAGGAAGCCCAGTCTGTAAATAACAGCAGGGGAAAGCGCCTCTCCTCCCCCGTCCTGAGCCACACACAGGGCCTGAGTGAGAACCATCAGCTGAACAAACTCCCAGCAGTTTTCTGAAACTTCTTTGTTTTTAAGGAAGATGCTTTGCTGTTGCCGGGTTTGTTGCTGT
>NW_009632296.1:0-333 GCF_000690535.1 Cariama cristata
CAGGTTAGTCAGCTTCTGGAAATTGGTGGTGTCATTCAGACCTTTACAAAGTAGACAAATACTACTGGGCCGAGTTTGGCGTTTGTTGCTCTTAGATCTGTGTGGCTCACACGTATGCATGAATTTAACCTTGCATCATTTCTATGAGTAAAACACATATTTCCCAGTAAACAGATAGAAAAATGAGATGTGGAGACTTTGAGGACAAAACAGCAAAGGTGCTTCAATAAGTCTTAACTCTGCTTTCAGAGAAGTCAATAGGAATTTTTTATGTTGATAGCAGAGTTAGGCCTACACTAAGTGCTTCTAAAAATCACATCAGAAGCAAATTAA
>NW_009632296.1:350-552 GCF_000690535.1 Cariama cristata
AAAAACTAGTAATTGAACTCCAACCTCCTGAACTTCAGGCTAGTGCTACAGCCAGAATGCCACCCTCTCCACAAAGCCGCAGTGGTGGTTTATAGGGGGTGCTTTGAAATGAATGGTATTGTGGTGCACAGCTCAGCCCTTGAGACATGCCTCTATGTGAAACTGTTGTCAGCACTTGAATTCAAGGTCTGCATTCTCTTGA
>NW_009632297.1:0-279 GCF_000690535.1 Cariama cristata
ACCTTGGTGACCTATAAAGAAGGCAGACATCGACCGAGCGGAAAAACAAAGAGAAACTGAAAAAAAAAAACAAACCCCACAAGGCCAAACACCAGAGCGTTTCCATCGCCGGCGTGCTCGTGAGGTCGGAAGGAGCACGACGACCCCCCCGGGCAGGTGGGCACAGGGTCTCTGCTGGCACCGCCCTTGGGAGAGCGCTGGGCTGCTCTGCCCACGTGGAGTAACCGTGCAACGCCACGAGGTCCGGGGACGGTTTTCCTGCAGAAAGGCAGCAGAAAG
>NW_009632297.1:299-960 GCF_000690535.1 Cariama cristata
CCGAAACGCTCACGCGGCTCCCGGCGCTGCGCCCCTTGGCTGGCAGAGCCGAGCCCTGGCACGGCGCGTGTCCCCGCGCACGAAGCTTGGGCTCTGCGAGGGCTAAAAATGGGTTTTCCCATTGCTGAGGGCCTGCGTTGTTTTGGGGTTTTTTTTTTAAGCAATTCCTAGGGACTTTTTTAAAGGCAGAATGCAAGTTATGTATGTGTGAAAAAAAAACCAAAAAAATACTTTCCTGTTGCCTATCGTTTCGTTTTGTTTCAGGTTTGTCTTTATGCACCGGGTGCTGCGCTGATGACAACCTGGGTGCTGTTTGCATCTCCGCCACGGCTGTTTGACAGTGCTTTTATCCTCTCGCCACTGAGTTTGGGGACGGTGCTGGGCTCCATGTGCTTTGCCCTTTGTCACCTTCCCTCGTTCTTTTCTCCGCGCATTATTTATAGTAAATCATATTAGAAAGGAGTGCTAAGGAGGAAGTGTGATTCATCCTCCTTGAAACAGCGCTGACATAAATAAAGGCAAAGCACTTGCTACGAGTTTTTTTATTATGGTATATAGGGACAGGTTGTACTAATTTTGACATGCACAGACGAAACCTGTGAAGGCTCCGACTCTAAGAAATTCGATTTAACCACAGCACAGCCTGCACGTTAGGAAAAAA
>NW_009632298.1:0-926 GCF_000690535.1 Cariama cristata
CCTGTACCCCTCCCTGCTTCCTTCCCCCCCGCCCGGGGCTCAGGATAAACCCAGCCTGGCTGATCCCCTCAGCCCCCAGAAACTCTGCTTTCAGGGTGGCCAACATCTGGGAGAGGAGAGCCTTTCCCCAGCTTTGTCCTCCCTCCTTTTCCCCCTTCACATCCCTATTCTCAGCCCCCCAAACCTGCAGCCAGGGCAAGGGGGACTGAGCTGAGCTGACCAGTTTTTCTTTTCAATTAAAAGCGCTTTTTCTCTCCCTCTTCCCTCTCTCTGCACACGCGGGCACACACCGGTGTCCCTTGATCACAAAAGCAGGTTGCGACTCCCGACGTGGAGAAGAAAATCGAGGAATACAAACGGGAAAACCCCGGGATGTTTAGCTGGGAGATCCGGGACAGGCTCCTGAAGGATGGGCACTGCGACCGGAGCACCGTGCCCTCAGGTGAGAAGGCAGCTTGGCAAGAAGGACACCCCGATACCCGTAGGAAGATGGAGGGGAATGGTTATGGCCACCAAAACCGTTTCCAGGGGCTATAAACATCCCCTCGGCCTCTGCTTTGATAGGGGAGGGGGGGATAAAAAAAACCAACATCACCCCAAGCAAACAGTAAATAAACAGCAGGTGAGGGGGGGAGTTTGTGCCCTGGCCGCGCTGCGGTCTGCTGGAAAAACAAACACAAACAAACCAATTTTCCCAACTTATTCCAACTCTCGTGAAAGCAGGGGGGCTCCCAGTGCGGAGGGAGCATGCACAGAGACAGACCCCAAATCCAGGGTTAAAGGGGACCCCGGTCGCCCCGTTGGGACTTGCTTCCTCAGTGGGGGCTGCAGAGCAGCGTTGCCATCAGCCAGGGATCCCCATCGCCCGTGGAAAGCGACCCCGTACCCCAATATTGGGCCTGCAGGGATGCGCCGAGGGGCTGGTG
>NW_009632298.1:1341-2937 GCF_000690535.1 Cariama cristata
GGTGCAAGTCCTCCGGCCCAAGGCGTGCAGCCCCGGCTTGGATTTTCCTGGCCGGCTCCCACCTTGCCTTCCCAGGCAGCTTATACTTGCCTTTTTGTCTTTGACTGTCTGAGGTTTAGTGAGTTCGATTAGCCGTGTGCTACGTATCAAATTCGGGAAGAAAGAGGAAGAGGAGGACTGCGACAAGAAGGAGGAAGATGGGGAGAAGAAGGCCAAGCACAGCATAGACGGCATCCTGGGCGACAAAGGTAAAGGCGGCCGTGCATGCCCCGGGGACGGGCCGGAGGGGACATTTGGGAGAGGGGACACCACGTCCCTCCCTACCAAGAGTAAGACGGGATGGCTCCGGAGCCTCTTGCATTTGTCCTTGCCAAAAATGAGTGATGGCAGGGTCGAGGGTGGGATGCAGGGCCCTGGGAGGGGAAGGTGGTACCCAGCCCCTCGGCCTGAGGATGCTTTCCCAGGAGGAAGAGTTGTCGGTGTTTTGCTCTGGATCAATTATTTATCAAGGGGGAAAGGAGATGGCCGAGGGGGAGGCATCTCTGATTCCTAAATGAATTTGTTAAACAGATTTCTCTCCTGCCCTCTAAGTGGTCCCCTGAAACTCTGGCTGACAGTTGACCGATTTGGCCAATCAATATCAATTAGAGAAGTGGGGATCGGCCTCGGGCTGGGGCTGCCGCAGAGCCGCCGGCGCCGGGGAAGCACGGAGGGGAGGTGGGGGGTCTTCAGATCGGAGGAAACGGGGGGGTCTGCACCCCTAAATAAAATCAGAAAAAATAAATCTGGCCTTTCTGATGAAAGACTTAAGGCCAGGCCAGTGGTGAGGGAGAGCAGGAGGCCCTGTTATCATCTCCCACAGTCGGTGCTTTCCTCTCATGGGAGGAAAAATGAAACTTTTTTAGCTTCTGTGCTGTAGATATGGGGTGGGGGATGAGGCACGGCTGAGCCAACCATTGTGGCACTTGTAATTTGATTTTTTGGCAAGCTCAGTGGGGATAATGATTCCTCTTCCCCCCCAAAAAAAGGGGGAAAGATGGCATTTTTAGGGGTACAACTGAGGTTTATCAATGAGGGTGTTTGCAAAGACGGGGAAGTTTAAGCAACGGGAAGGAGGAGCTGCTGTATCGGTTTCGGCAGAAAACAGTTTCCTTGTGTCGCAGAGCTCGGCGCGTTTTTTGAGGGGAAAAACCAGCAATTATACGAGTCTTGGGGATGGGCTTCAGGAAATTGGGGGCTGCTATTTTTCTCCAAAATTGATGGCGAAAAGGCGATGGCCCGGGCCTGTCGGGGTTGAGTCGGTTGGAGTTTTGGGGGATTTGCAATACCGTCGGTGTCGGGCCCAGAGGGAGCGGAGCGAGAGGAGAAGGGTCCCGGGCCGGGTGCGGGAAGCAGGGGGGAATCGCTTACAGAGTTCTCGCTGGCTACAAAGTTTTCGCCATTTGCGGGACAATGGGGGTGAGTGGGGAAATATTGAATCGGGAGGAGTTTGGGGAAGAAAAAAGCTTCTGCACGTCACCATCAAACGTTACTGGGAGTTTTAAATGAAGGTGCACAAAAGGGGTTTCTTTAAGGATCCGATCCCTTCTTTTTTTT
>NW_009632299.1:0-32726 GCF_000690535.1 Cariama cristata
TATAAAACCTTAAAAATTAACTATGTAAAATATTATTTCTGAAACAATTTTAGATATATCCACTATGACTATAAACTGTGTCCTGACCTGTGTTATTTACATTTTGCTGCTTAAAAAAGCATTGGATTAATTTTTTTATAGTCGACTAAAATATTGTAGTTCTGTGGTAGTAATATTTTAATGAAAATAACTACAATTAGAGACATTTGTATAAAAAAAAATCATATTAAATTGTTTGTATTTTTTTAATGTTCCATTTTGTAAAGAGAAGAATATTCAAAGACTTTTGTAGAATACAAAATTGAAGTTTGTATCTGCGAAATTATTGCTGTATAAATGTGCTTTTTAAATAAAAGCTCATAACACAACTAAACATCCCGGTGTGAGTTGCATTCTGCCTTTGGGTTGACCTTCCCCTGCCAGAGAAATAGAGCCCTTGCCCAGTGGGACAATTGGGGGTGACCCTTTGGGATCTGGTGATACCTGAGGGCATCTGGATAAAAAGGACCTGATGCCACTTTCGATGGGCGTGCGAGAAGGTCCCACCAGCTCCTGGCTGGGGAGGGTGTGATGGGGACACTGGTGGGTTTGCATTGAACTGCTCTTGGCTATGCCCAGTCTTCGAGCAAATCTCTTTTTATTGAGGGCGCATCCCTTTTTCTTTAGTAATATTAAAAGCTTTCAAGAAATATTATTGAAATAAAATGGAGTCTGAAGAGTCACAGCCCAGCTGCTGGGTGTCCTGGACAGTCCCTGCCTAGGAGGGCCCACAAGTACGCTCTGCACCAACACCTTTTCCATGAAAAACAAGACACTTTGCAGCTAAACAAAAAAACTTACCGCTTGCTGGGTTACAAAGGTGTGGGTGGAAGGGGAAAAGAAGAAGAAAAAAAAAAAAAGCCCGCAACATGTGCTCAGATAGATACACACGTGCACAGCATACAGTTACTAGGCAGCCTCGATTTTTCTTTTTTATTTGTTTTTTTCCTCCTCCTACAGAAGAAAATGAACTTCTTGGCGGTGACACATGGTCAGAGCTGCGTTTTGGCCACTCCTTGGGTGAACCACATCGGCAAGATAATGCGGCGCAGAAGTAATTTGCAAGAATGCATGACAGGAAGCGAATACCACATCAAACTGCAAATAAATAGCAGGTGGAAATTAAGCAAGCAGAACTCAGCTAGCACTTGCTATTATTATCCTAATTAGCAGTAATATTTTATTACGCGTGGAAAAAACTTCATAAACCCCCACCTGTCCTAAATGCAAAGGGAGTTTTCATGGTGCCACGTGTGATTTGAAAGCGTTTGGGGGTTGAGTGTGTTGTAGAGGCGAGACTTTAACTTCAGGGCAACGGCCATGAGGACAGACTCTTAATCCCCAGTTTATCTCTAAAATATGCTGCCTGGGTCTAAGTAAGCCGGATGGGAGGAGGAAACCCTGCTGCGTCTGCTTGCGCCTGGCAGGAGCTCGGCCCCGTGGACCCCTCGACGTGCGGGGCTGGCTTGGGTGCAGCAAGCGCTGGGACTGAGAAAAATGTTTGTTCGCATCTTAACCCCCAGCTACTTGGAAGAAAACAGGAATACAGATGTCTGGGTGAAAGAGGAGGACTTGGAGAAGTGTCAGAGGGGAAACGGCATAGGAGGCGATAAGAGCCAGGGCAGAGGCGGCGGCTGCGGGGCCAGCGAGTTGTGGGACCTCACTCAGGATGTGTGGGTCAGGTTGGGGAGAGGGAGAAAAGGCCAGGGATAAATTTTTGGAAGGCAACAGGCTTGCATGTTATAGCGTGGGGCTGAGCATCAGCAGCGCCAAGTCCTATTTCTGGCTGAGCGATGTACGTTTCCTCCTCCGCTTCCCGTCCGCCTTCCCGGTGCTGTCCGATCCCATCCGCCCCCTCGCACGGGGAAGGCGAGGGCAGCCTCAAACAGCAGCCAGTGCCCGGGGGGTGCAGCTTTGCCGGGGCTCACCCCTGCCGACTGCTTGGGAAATATGTAAAGGGGAGTGATAATTGCTGGAGGCACGGATGGGAGAAGGCAATATGTGGTGGCGTGGTCCGCAGAGACCTTTTGGGGTTAGCCGAGCACAGAGAAAATGTTTCGGTTCTACAGGAGGAATGAGCACTGATATTAAATGAGCATTTCAGTGAAACCTCTTAGAGAAGTGAAAGCCAAAGGAGCGGAGGTGTAGGTATCGCCAGCCGTGAGCACGGTGACAGGGCATATCTACTGCCATCGCTTCCTGCTGGGGAGGAAGGAAGTGAAAGAGAAATGGGTGAAATGGAAAAAAACCAAACCCAAACCCACACGAGCGCTAGGATCCCAAGGCAACCGCTTCTGCAGGTGGTCCCTCAGCAGTGTCCGCCTGTGCAGCCGGAGCTTGCACCTCGCACTGCTGAGATGTTTGGTCCTTCACGCAAACGCACATCAGCAGGGATGCTGAACAGCCCGGAGACTTTGGGGCCGATGGTTTGCATGCTGCTCTGCACGCTGCAGCTCTCTGCAACTATCCTGGTGAGGGAGATGGATGAACAAACTCAGATGTCTTCATGCAAACAAGGCGTGTTGCTGGAGCCCGGGGCTGGATGCTGGTTGTGGCCTTTAGTGCTGCAAAATCTGGGCTCTGCTCATGCCGATGCTAATCGGAGGCTGTGGAGCACCCAGCGCAGCAGTCTGCCTTTGATGCTAGGGCCTGGCTGACAGATCCTTTCTGCACAAGGGGATGTTCTGGTCAAACCTGTCTTTTTTTGCACAGAGACTGGTTCAGCGTGTTTTCACAGGCACCTGACTGCCTGCCATGAGAGGCAGGTCTTTTGTTCCAGGGTAAGGAAGGTTTACGCAAGCCCCAGGTTCGGCCATGTTTTGGTGTACCTAAACAGCTTCACTCAGCAAGAATGCTTGGCAGCCTTCAGAGGCTGAAGCTGTTACACTTCTGCTCAATGATTTTCGGATATGAAGTTCTCAATCAAGGGAGCGGGAGGGAGGAGATTCATCCCGCAAGCAGAGACCTGTTTTTCTCATGCTCCAAGCCTGACTTGTTTTGGGTGTCCAAAGTTTTCACCCAGCTGTTTGTAAAGATAAAACTAGCATTCAGCCACGGAGCCAGAGGACACCTTGGGCTGAGGTCCCATAGCGCTGGTGGACTGATGTCAAGCCCATGTTCACGGTTGGGGTGCAGCACGGCTGTCCCTTCAGCCAGCACCCCGCCTCGGCTGCATTTCTCCCCACCATCTCCCCTTTCTCTTGACACACCCTCTGCCTTCATCCACCATTCTTCTCCCAAAAGGCAAGGGATTCCTACCTTGTGTTTATCTTTACCTCTGGAGACCAGATTGGAGGTTCGGATCTTATGAATGGAGTGAATCAGTTGCCTCCTGGTTTCTGTAAACATGGTCCATATACCTGCCCACAGACACAAGCTACTGCCCGTCTCCTCCACGCTTTCCTACCCTTGTTCCCTGGGTACCAGGTGATGGTGCTGGCACAACCCCTCCGGCCAACTCCTTGTCTTACTGAGCTACATCACGGTTGAACAGAAGCTGTTGCCTTCACCGAAGGAAGCAGGAGGTAGAAAACAACCTCCTGTTGACTCAGCAGGCAGAAAAAAACACACAAACAAACCCCAAAACCCAACAACTTTCAATTATCGCTTTTGCACGCCACCCCCACTGGCACCAGCCGGCGCGGGAGTGCCTGCGTTAGCTTGTCTTGAGTTATAATTTCCTTGGGGCACAGACTACACCTATGTATGTGTTTGGGTAGTAGTGATCAGACTGGTTGTGATGAATCCCCGCCCTGTCCTATCTGTAGCTAGAAGGGAGCGAAGTCACCAGGAAAATCTCCCAGTTTCCTTAGAAAGTCTTGTTCTGCGAGTTCCTGCCCTGCTCGGGAGCCGCCGACTGCCACCGCGGCAGTAGCTCGCAGGCAACGCTGTTTTTAATATATAGTGGTGCATAGCATTTAATTTTTGTCTTTAACCCGGAAAATAACCGTCTTGGCTTTGTTTTGTTTTTTTTTTAATCTCTCATCAGGTGACTTTCAGCGTTGTGTTTCAGAACACGTGAAGTGCAGGGCCGCCAGCTCATTCGTTGCTGGTGGCAAAGGCATCAACATCTGCGGTGTTTAAAGGCATGAACTCTACAGGGTTTGATCTCACTTTATGCTAAGGGTTCATAACCAGCAGGAACAATGGGCTATTATTTAAGAAAAACACCTTTTAGTGTTTCCACGTGTCAGCAGAAAGTTGAGAACAAGAACCACCAAAACATCAAAATATGTGTACGCACACATCTACGGATGGGAGAAATGGGAATTGAGGGGAATTCAGCCTGCTCCTGAAGTCTGTGAAGTGATTAAATTTATACAAGACTTGAAACAATGTGACTTCTCTTTCCCACCTGAAAAATGAATAAAATGAAACAAAGCCATCACTTAGATTGTACAGGATCTGGTGTGAAAAGCTCGGCTTTCCAGCCGTGCTTTGACATCTCCATTTCCAGGTGTGTGGTGTGAGTGCATGCTAGCTGAGGTCAGCCTGAGATACAAATTCAATAAAGGAGCTTTTAATTCGTGCTAGGCCGATCTTTCCCCTGGAGAAACATCATGAATGGAACAGGAAGAACAGTGCTGTTTTAATAAGGAACTCAGAAATAAAATGAAATCTAAAAATTAAAATAAAAGAAAATAAAGACATGAAATAAAATCTAAAAAAGAAGAGAAAACCTCTTTTTATGCGAAGGAGGAAGGGAGCCAGGTCTCCCGTGAGCACCATCATTTCAAAGGGATCTGCCTTCTGCACAAGTGCATAATTTGCTTATTTTCAAAGAAATTTTAGTGATGTTGAAGGCAAATGAATAACATTGCTCCAGCATCCCAGGGCTTGTCTGAACAAGAAAAGACGTTAACGTTTAATATGAGGTAAAATGTTAATCCATTTCATTAAACTGCGTAGATATTCTTAGTTCAGTTTTAAGCAGGATTAGTCCTGTTCACCTCGAGTCAAGTAAGCACAAGTACAACTTCAACTGATATAAGCCTTGCTTAAATTAAAGGAAGAATAGCTACCAAGGCTTGGCGGGGGGCGGGGGGGGAAGCCCATTGAAGCTTTTCTTTAAAACACAAAATGGGGTTTGCTTTGATTTTTTCTTTACAAAGTATTTCTTTCCATGGGAAAACAATAAAAACTAGAAAAAGCCTATGAAAGTTTTGCTTGTAAATGATAAGAGGATTGCAGCTGAAAAAACACTGCTTAATTCAAGAGAGGTAATTCTTTTCAGCAGAGCCAGCCGAAGCGTCCCCTTCAATGGATGCAGTGTGATCCTGGGCCAGTTAGACACGGCACTTCCAATGCACCCTTTTCTAAGAGTCACCAACACTGACTGTAAACAAATTAATAATACCGAGGCCAGTGGGATGTTCCATCCCTGGCTCAGAAATCATCCAGCAGCTCTTACGTTTAGCCTTGTAGCCTATGGCTAAGGTACTGTAAGTCCTTTAGAAAGACAGCCGGCCTTGATGTAAAGGTGCCAAGTTATATCGGATTTACCACATCCCTTGGCCAGCTGTCCCACCAGCTCATTGGCCTCACTGTTAAAAATACGCTGGTAATACTTCCCTTGGTTTTCATTACTAACTGCTTCTGTGTTCCCATGCCCCATATCCCTTTGCTTTATTTATCAAAAAAAGCTTTTTCTTATTAAATAGTGCCATTTTCCCATAGTTGGATCCCCTGGTTAGCTTTTCATGGGATTTCCTCATAAATAATGGTTCTAAGTTTAAAACTTGCTTGGTTTTTGCTTCCCCTACAAGGACATAAGAAAGGCTGCAAGTTAACACAGAATCAGCGGGGAAGGGACTAGCTGGGGACCAATTTTTCTTTGTACAAGCAATTAGATAGGAGCACCTTCTGCTTGTAGGTCAGATTTAATCTGATGCTCTCCAAGAGGAGAGATTCCTTATCAGGTCTTAACCCTTCCACCTTCCAGGCCCTGGGAGAATAGCGGCTCGATACCATTTGCCCTCCTTCATGCCTTCTGCAGTCAGGCATCTTATCTGCTAGACCTCAGGGTACTTCTGAAAAACAGATAACCCTTTCTCGTAGGGCTGTCCATAGCTGCAGAAGAGGCCTCTTTTCAAACCAAACATTAATGGCTTCCTTGCCAATGTGTAAGACGTGTTTCTTCAAGCAATGTTGATAGGTGGGCAGCATCTCCAAGGTTGGGGGTGTGGGGGAGAAGTCGCTTTATACTTGGTATAAATCAGGTATGATGCTGTTAGGCAAGTGGACTGGACCACCATGAGCTAGGGTACATGTAGGTTAGAGGTTTGGAGATGACTCCTTGGGGTGATGTGAAGCTGGAAGGTGAAGTCTTATTTTGTCATCGATTGACATGTACCTTAAAATTCACACAGCACTGCCTATAATCATTTCAGCTTTCCAAAGGAGCTACAAGGGAACAAGAAGTTACCTCTATGCTAAATTCTTGCATGGCAGCTGACATAGCAGTAGAGCCAGAGCAACGCCGAGTGCAGATTTGACCTTGCTGAAAGCAAACAGCGGCGCACGGGGTCGATAACAGATAAGTGCCCAGACACCAGCGAACATGACCTGAACAAAAGGCTGCAGGAGACTTTCCACCCACCCTATGCTAATAGGCCAGAGGGGTACGGGGAGGGATGCTAGGCAGAGGGCTACATCTTCAGTTCTATTTATTAAGGACAAAATATTCAAACAGCTGTGCGTTTGTTCCTTGTCTGAACTGGCAGAGAAAAAAGGAAAGCAATTGCCTTTCTAAGCTCTTGCAGGAAGATTTGAATAAAGAAGGCACGCTTACTGGAAGCATTAAGCCGTGCATGTCTTATCTTGCAGTGAAGGGAGCAATTCCCTGAGGAAGCGAGCCAGGCTAGGTACCGAGCAGGTGGATTAACTGTTCGGAGGAAAGAGCATGGAAAATAGCTTTCTTGCAGAGCAGGTCTCCATACAACCAAGTACGAGGCAGCATGGATTAGTGCTTAAGCTAATGAACCACCCGTCAGACCTCTCTGGGAGAAGATATTAGCACATAGCGGTACAGCCTTCAACAGGCTGGCACCTCTGCAAGGAGCCAGAGGGTTTGGTAGAGAACAGCCTGCCTGTAGCCAACCTCCCAAAATATACATTGTGCTTTAATGGAAACTTAACACAAACATTTCCAGCACAGGACCTGTAATGAGCTTCCAGTTTGCCTCAGGACGTTTTCTCCCAATTTGGTTATATTTATGAGCAGCTATTTTTGCTTAAGCGCAGAAGGGGAAAAAAAATTGCACGAGCTGAGCTCTACTTGCCCCTGCATTCACTGCTGCAATGGGGAAGGGGAGAATTCTTGGGGTGGTTCACAGCCATACATCAGCTGCTGTGCTTTATTTTTTGTTATGCGGTAAAACATATACATTTTTGCAGATTAAAGCCAGGCAATCAAGGGGTTTATTAAACAGAAAATGAACTTAAGAACATGGAGAGGCAAAAACAGTTGTATGGTGCCAAGGTGGACAGGAGTAGGGTGAGGTTGGGGCATGGAGATGGGTTAGACTCTAAAGCAGTCACCCTTCTCTGCCCATGGAAAACCTTTCATGGTTGGGCTCAGGTACTCCAGGAAAAAGGGGCGGGTGTCAGGAGTCAGGAGGGAAGTGTCTCCTCAAGGGACATCCCTATGGTATTTCCCCCTATCTACACTATCGGCCAAGGTAGGTAACCTTATGCAGACGAAGCCTATCTGCTGCTGTTTCTAGTTACCAAAAATGTTTGGGGTTTCTCCTAGCCATTCCTTGCTTTTTTAAGGCAGCTTTGGGTTTGAGGTTTCCCCTGAGAAATTCCAATATTTTACTGTGTATTTTCCTTCTGAATTGAGACAGAAAATAAAAATATTAACTTTTATTTTCATGGAATGGGAAATTCCAAACAATCCCCATTAGGAAATGTTAAACATTTTTGTGCAAATCTATTTGCCCATCTACAGTGCAGCCCCACGTAGTTGCAGGCACTAAGCACAAAAGAAGCATCCTTGACTCCCACATCACTTACAATCTCAAAGCATTCAAAAAGTATATTTTTCCTTTCTTTAGTATTTCAAGACATGGTACCAGCGGCAAAAGAAGATTCATTATTTTTAAGCAAGCGTAGTGGCAAGGCTTGCTCTCGGCCAGTGCACTGGCTAGGGTAGAAGGAGAGGTGTGGTGAGCTAAGCTCGCGTTCACGAGGCAGCATCTGTGCAAGTGCATTTGCTTACCAACCTGGGAGGTATTGCCTGAAGACTTGTTTCTGAGCTCAGTAAAACTTGGTCCTCCTGGCAGAGCTGCTGGGTTCCTTAGCAGAGGTTACCTGTCTCCTTTGCCCTGAGCTAATTGCTCTAAGGGCTTAGAGGATGCTAGAAGTGATGCAGCCGTTCCTGTGTTAAAACCTCCGGGGAAGGTGATATTTGTTGTAACGACCCATTTCCTCTCCTTAGAGCAATACAGGAGGTAAAGTGGGAGTTAATATGCCAACGATAATGAAGTGATGGGGATTAAAATGACTCCAGCGATACAAGTCGCCCAGCTCTGGTTTCCCACACAGTTTGCTGTGCAGCATCTGCCAAGCACCTAAAGGTCTCTGTGAATCTCAGTGTTGCTCTGTGAGGTTATTTAGGTGCTCTGCTCCTGCAGTTTTTAACAGGAGCTGGCGCTAACTGGGAGCAAGGGGTCTAAATAATCGTTTGTGTAAGGGCCCCAAGTCCTGGGCACGAGCCCTGCACGCAGCACCCACGCTCTGCTACCGACGCATCGTGCCTGCCATAAATAGCCTAAGTCATATAAATGCTTAATCTGCATAAGCCCATCATAATTAGATAAAAGTAAAGCGGAACATCCTTCGCCTTCGGTAAATAACTCAGGCCAGAGTCAAAATAAATGCCAGCGGAGAGAGCGTGTTCTTACAGCAACGGGATTTGCAGGAAAACTTACCAAAAAATCTCTGTTGTCCGAATGTGCTCAGCTTTGGAGCAAACAGGGGCTAAGCCGAAGTGAGAACTGACTGCTGGGGCTCGGCAGCACATGTTTCACATTAAGGAGCTGTTTGAGGGGCCTATGTGGCTTAGTGGATAAATCATCAGGTTTGTCCCCTTGCAGCTCACAAGTCCAGAAGAATCTGTGGGCCTAAAGGAGAAAAAACCTCAGCCTAAGCTCAATAGTTTCCATCACAGAAGTTGTGCTCGGGTGTGAAACGGCCGGTGCACAGGCCAGGTCTGTGGGCTGGACCCATGGGAAACCCCAGCCCCACCTTACATGGGACCTTGGGAGCAGCTGCAGGATGCGACAGTTCCAGTCCTGCCATGCACAGCCCATCCATGGGTCTCCTCCTCTATCCACAACCTTGGAAGCAAACTGTCTATTGTTGCAATATGGGAAAAGCGATGAAAACAGTCATGAAACACAAGCTCGAGGATCTAGCACACAAATAGCAAAGGAAGGAGAGATAAGTACTACGATAGCCTTTAAATATCCACGGAGGAAACCATCCAGGAGCCAGTTTGGCTACAGGGGGACGGGCTGGAAGCTAATGAGAGATGATCCCAATATTACGGAGCGGCTAACTGGATTTCTAACTACCGTTTTCACAAAAAGAAGCTGAATGTCACATCCTAGAGATGGGGTTCGTTTTCTTGGGAGGAAAAGGACTGCTAAAAGCCTTTAATAGCTCCTATTCAGGCAATCGTGATTACAAGGAGCTGGGAAGAAGCTGGGCCTGATGTACGAGATGCCAAAGATTTGAACTTGGTAAGCAAGGATAGGGGTGTATTTGTTTTGACAGCACGTTCAGTGCACAGGAAACATCAAGCAATAAGAGGGACGACTCTGCACAGGAGTTCCTAGTCCTATATTTAAGAGCAAATCAAACTAAGGGAGGACCCTGCAAATTACAGACATCTACAAATAACCCCAGACCTTTTGTCTCAGCTGTGGGAAGATCCTGAGGACACCGATAACAGAGACTGCATTGCACAATGCTGGGAGACAGGGGACCTGGTGGAGTGTCCATTCTGCCCAGGATCTTGGCTCTAACTCTGGCTACAGGCTGCAGGGAAAGGTGGAGAGAGCCCGAGAGAGGATAATTATGGAATAACCTGTTGATGGAGGAAGTGGCTTCCCAACCTCTCTTTACTTAGGGCTTGGGTTCTGCTCAAAAAGAGGAAGATTTATAGCCCTCCCCATGGTCGTCTTGATTTCTCCTGGCCAGATCAGTTTAATAAATGAGAGGTAGGAAAAAAACAACCGACAAGCAAAGCCCTTACAGTGATGGTGTGTCACATCATTAAATAAGGGGACTTTTTACTTAAGAGAAGTTGTTTGACCCATAATTACAGCTAAACTCCCATTTGGAAAATGACTTTCCTTCTATAGGAGCTTCTCCTGTAATTTTAACAGGATGCAGCATTTGAATCCTCACCTTCTATTTTCGAGGAGAGCATAAAGTGATTATATAATATTAAATAGCAGCTGTTTTTCAGGCTGAAAGGGGGTCTTCATTGCTGTGTTATTCTCCTATACACAAAGGCTCTTTCTGAAATTAAATACTCTCTGTAAATGTCAAATAGTATTTGATTCTCATTCCAGAGGTCTGCACACAATTCATTGTAGAAAAACATAGGCTGAAAACTAACCTGACTTGTATGACAGAATGAGTATCGACTGGGAATTTCCAAATCCCAGGATCACTGGGGCAGCTGGAGCTCAGAATATTATCAAAGGTGAAGATATCGCAATGTCCTGAAACATGGGTTAACCATGCTTGCAATATTTACCCTCCCCCAAGACTGGATTGGGTATACTGAGAATGCAATGGCATGTTTAAACATGTTGCCTCATACCCATTTCGATCTAAACCAATTACGAGTCTATAAACCAGCTCTGAGGTCACCAGGCAGCTTCTTTGGTGATAATAATAATTACATTCCTTGCATTTACACTGCGTTTTTCATTTGTAGATCACAGGAGACTTCATCAAAGCAGGCAACGATCATCACTTCACATTATTACCAGCAGAGAAAATGGGGTGCAGGGAAGGTAAACACCTTGTTTGTCTCAAACTAGGGGTAAAGTGAGGGGGGGGTGGCAGGAATTAAGAGCCCCGTGGGACCTTATTCAAAGGAGAAGCCATAGCTACTGACCTACTCTCCCAAATGGATTAGCATGAGATTGCCCAAAACCTAATGGTAAGGAGACGGCTGGGAAGTTTTGGATGAACTACTTCTGCTTTGTTCTTTATTTTTATTTTGTTTTCTCCAAAAAGAAACATTTCACGGGAGCCAGCTCTTCCTAACAAAGCTCTCCTGAAGAAACGTTTCTTGACATCATAAGGTCCTTTGTGGTCCCAAAATGTGTATATTGAGCCACAAAGGCCCTCAACGGAGATGTGGGAACCCCAGACCTGTATCAGACTTCATGGCCAAATTTCCCCATCCCTGATGAGCTTCTGGTTGCGGTCTCACCAGCATGGTCCAGCTGGTCCGGGCTGCTCACAAACGCATGGTTCATCCAGCCAAAATACGTAGCAGCTGGCCATCTTGCATTCTGGCAGACTCCTGCTTTAACTATTTCTCCAAAAAGTATGTAAAATGCTTATATCCCCCAATGTCTGGATTGCAACCGGTTGTGGGACAAGCCTCGAGTTGTCTTCCTATCTGAAGGCTTTGAAAGGTGTTGGTCTCACATCCATTTCCTGGCGAGCAGGGCTAAGTTTTGATGCCTCAGCAAATTTTTCTGCCTGTCCTCATGTGGGAAATTTCCTGCCCATATTTAAGCCTTGCACAGCCTCTTTCTGCTGTCATTCCCTCAAACAAGAGAGTTGCAAAAAAAAGAGGGTAAAACCGAAAAAGACGAGCCTGTAAAAATGTCCTCTGCCTTATACTCTTAAGAAAGACATTAATATTGCATTATCCAATTGTATATTTTCATTTCACATCACTTTTAATCAGACTCCAGTTTCATTCCAAAATTGAGGTCTTGGAAAAATTGCTATCTTTTTTAACGGGAAAAGTTGTCTTCTTGGAAAAAAAAAAAAAACCAAACAAAAACCCTCCCCCAAAACAATTGAAAAACTCCTCTTGATTCTTTCTGAGCAGTTCTTCAGTACTCAAGCTGGAGTAGTCTATAATGCATAAAGTCATGTGTGTTTTGCATTCAGCAATGCTTTGGGCTTTTGCCTGTAGCTGTGCAGAGTTTCAGCAAAAATAACCCAGTGAGAGTTATTTCAGTTTTTGATTCACACTTTGGTGTCAGCGAGGAACTGAGATCTCAAAGATGGAAAGAAGTTATTTCTCATAATTTTGCAAGTCTACACTTCGCTTAATAGTTGTCTGAATTAACTCCATGAAAGCTTTTATTGCTATTATTGTCCTGGTCTCCTTCACTAGAACAGGCACATTCCCTGAAAAATAAGGACTTTGCAAATTAGGGACAAAAGAAAGACTGGCATCCCCGGTTCTTTTAAATATGAAGGTGCACTTTGCAACTTTAATTTTTCTAGATTGTTTTCTATTCATTCAATTTCCCATTTGAGGAGACGCGGGTTCACAACAAAAGCCAAATTATCAGCTCTGTTGAACCCTGTGCTTTGCACTGGTTTGTTTTATTTTTTCCCCCCCCAAAACAGCTGGCCTACTGCAAGGCAAATGGTTGCAGACTCACAAACTCAAACCAAAATCCCGAACTTTAGGGTAAAACCCCTCGTGTCCTGCAGAAGCAACAGAGCATTTTATTACGAGGCCTAACAGCGATTATTTGGGGGGCTAGGGCTGTGCTTGCTGGCAGCTCCCAGGACAGATTTGTGTCTCCACTGAGTTTTGTGCAAGACTCGCTAAGTTTCACATCCCAGCGAACCTGAAATGTGTGTTGGTTTCTGTTTTACACAGCTCCCAAGGGCAGAGAAAGGAATTAAATCCCATCCCGAGTGGGGCTGCTCACCCTCAGCAAAGGAGGATCCGGCATGGAGGTGCTAATGTGCCTAATAAAACCATCACGGCGGGAAAGTGTCGGGAGTCTCTTTTCTGACGGAGCCCATCTAAATACCAGTCCTCCATGACAGCACATGATTAGGCTACAGAAACTAGCAAAGAAAAGGATCTTCACGTTGACTTCACTTCCCAAATGAATATTCTCCATGGCCGACCTTGGGCGTGGCTCAGGAGCTGGGGTGGGAGCATCAGCCGCTGCCCACGGAGCCAGTGCCGGAGCCGGAGAAGAGCACACTGTCATGCAAAGCAACCACCAAGTACTTTAGAACCTGATAAGGAGACAGAAAATGGAAGATTAGCCAGATTTCCTTGGGAGATAGGGCTGGCAGAAGGCTTTCTGACCTAGGAGGTTATGGCCATCCCCAAGGGATGCTGCAAAGTAAAGCCCCCGATAGCTGCCTGCCGTCGAGTGGCACTGCAAACCCTCCTCCGCGTCCAAGGAGATAAAACCAGTCCTCGGACATCATACATTTAAGCTGATTTAGATACGGCTGGTGTGCTGGGAGCGAGAGGTAATTTATTTCTCTTGGCTGATGACCTGCTGCCTTCGAGTGCTGCATTTTCCAAGCACTCTCTTCTTGGCCGCAACATTTGTACCTCTGACAATTACTGTTATTTTAATATTAGGCTGAGAGCTAATGTATTAGGCTAATATATTAAACGGGTAGCCTGTAGACTCTTTAGCCAGTCTGTTTTGGTGATATGTGAAGGAGATTTTATAGATAGACTGTTCAAACTCAGCTCAACCCTAGTCTGGCATTTAACTGCAGCTTGCAGAATATAATGGCTGAATGCATTTAGCCCATACTCACAATAACTCTCTTTGACTGCAAAAGAAGTTCTAATAAACATGTCATTCAAATGTGACTGTATTCCAGTAAAAATTAGTGATCTGATGCTATGAATAACCTGCAGAGCTATAGTGAGTTTCTATTGCCCTCCCATCAGATGGGACCAAGATGATTAACACCAGATCGGCCATGATATTTATATTGCTCGGATCATGGTGTGTCATAAGCAAACGCAAAATCGCATACTGTATTGTAACAGCAGGGATGGGAAGAGCCACGTAATGAGCCGGTTTTATAGTGAGAAGCAAATGGGATTGTAACACAAGCCTGGAAACAAGGGAATGCTTCCAAGTGGGGCGAGGGAACAGGACAATGGCGTGTGAGAATGACTCTTGGGTTAAATCGAGTCATTTGTGTAAACAGAGGTGTTGGGTGGGTTTTTTTCTTTTTTTTGTTTTTTCAGCAGCAGCTTCATATGGTATAGCATACATTCGAATAAATGCCGTGAACAACATACCCCAGGCCTGACCAGCTTGGAAGAGCATTTTATGAAGTTAATTAATTTTGTTTGTTTCTCCTAAAATTAACCACTGCAAGTTTCTCTTTTATCCTCTCTCCATCCTCTCGATTTTCTTAATAACGGGGTTCCCTCCTGTGAATCTGCCCCTCTAACGAACGAGTCCCTCCCCCACCTGCGGCCCCTTTCCACCGAGCGCTATTTTGTACGATCTCTTGTCACCAGGGCTCTGCGAAGACTTAGGCGTGTAATGAGAAACATCTGTCTTTCCCCGGCACTTGCAATCTTACTCCGAGGAGCTCCAGCGAGGGCTGAAATGGGAGTGCTCTCTGCGGAGTCAGGGAGCTGACAGGGAAAAGCTCGGAGCCAGAGACGGCAACTTGGGTGTTTTTTGTTTGCTCTCAGAAGTGTAGGATCTCACACAATAACGACAGCAGCAAACGGCAGTTTCTGCTGCGGAGGTGGGGGGACGTTGGGCAATAGAGCTTGTGACAAGCAGCCGAGACAAAAGGGAGCAAAGGGGAAATAAATGGCTTCTTAGAAGATGGCAAAAGCAAAATGATGGGAAAACAACCCCCAGATTGGAGCCTCAGCCTGCCACAGTTTTGCACATTTTCCTGAGCAAGAGAAAAAAAAAAGGAAGAAGCTAAAGAAGATGCAGAGAAGTTGGGGAAACATCAGTTTTTTTAAATTATTTTTTGTGGATCATCACCACCAAAAAGAAAAGTGGCCATCATAATACTGCAAATATGATATATAATGTACATAATATATATGGGACAACAGGCCTCATTCCTCATTGGTGTTCCTTCTGGATGTTTTAATCTGTAGTCTTCTGGACAAAGGAGATCCTGTAAAGAAAGGGGTGCACAGCACGAGGATGCCAGGCTCAAAGTATGGGTGAAGTTTACTCCAGCGACAAAAACCTACTCATCACCTTGGCCACCTCCTTACATTTTCTGGGACACCAGGTGGTCAGAGCTTGTCAAGCTGCTGACCAGCCAGAAACACAGTCCAGAGCAATGAGGACCAGGACCCTGACCCAGTTGCCGTGTCCAAAATCTGAGTGTGACTTGGTGTCATCTGGGATTAAACACTAGAATAGCAAAGCATGTAGGATCTGGCTGGTGTCTGACAGCCAGTGCTTCTGGGTTTCCAACAGCCAACTTCATTCTGAGATTAAAAAAAAATCTAAAAAATCAGGCTAAGGCTGAGGCACGTTGTTGTTTCCTTGCGAGTTCACTTGCAAAGGTCACTGCTCCTCTCCCCCCACCCCAGTCTCTCTCTCTCTCTCTGCAACTCTTTTGTTTGTGCAAGACTTCAGGAATTAAAACCTCATTTCAAGGGTTATGAGTAGACCACAGCAGCGATACATTGCACTGATAATCAGCAGCAGGCGAGATTTTCCCTGTCAGCTCTTTAGCCACAGTAGCGTGCAAGATCTATATGGCTTACACTGATTTTTCCTGCCTGTAAATTTTTTATTTTGCTAGCTAACAGGGACTCCATTGCATTAGCGGAACAGACTTATCATGATAAATTACATAGGATTATATCGTTACAGGGAATTGCCATCACCTCAGCAGTAATAGAAAGAAAAGAAAAAAAGATAAATAGATAAATAACTGCAAGATAGCTGGGAGTACAGTGAGCAGAGAAATGGCCCTGGTAGAGAAGTGGATAGATGTCTTCCTCAGGTGAAAAGATTCATTTATGGAGACAGCACTCTGGGAAATCTTGTGTGAAAGAGGCAAGCTATAGGGAAGTAGCTGCCTTTATGGAAAAGGTGGGGGTTTAGGGGTTCCTAGGAGTTTAAGTTTTCTAGATCTGGAGTTCATTTGTTGGTGCGATGATGGGAACACCGTTTTCAGAAGTGAACAGCAATTTTCAGTGGCCTAATTTCTGGATAGATAGATAGATGGAGAAACCTTGGCAGATGTTGGATTTCCCAGAAGCAGCTGGTACCTCCCCTAGGAAAGTCAGGCTTCTTGCAGCAGGACCCCTGAAAACTGAGGGAGCCCCAAATCACTCTAGTGCTTTTGCAAACAGGAACATCATTGATTAAAGGCCTGGCAGGAATGTTATCTTTCCTGGCCCCTTGCATAACAGAGGCCAGATAATTAAATTTTATAATCTTTGCATCAAGCCTGTAGTTCCCTGGCTGCGTTAGAATATGTCTTTGAGAAAAAGCCCCAACCTACACGCCCCGAGAAACGTCTTGCCTCCCTGAGCAGTCTTTACAGTTGCTCATTAGAAAGTATCACGACTAGAAATGGTTTAACATTTCCACTCCCATTCGGCCTGATCTTATCTGGGTTGAGTTTCCAGCCCTGGCATCATTTCTGCTGGCTCAGTGAAAGACTGATTTGCCATCAGCAACCCTTCCCCTGCTGTGAGAACCATCCAGCTGTGATGGAGCCACCTCTTGCCCTCCTCCTTGGGGAGCTCAATGGGTCGAACTTCTGAGATGCTCACCCCAGCCAGGTTTACAAATGTCATTTTTCAGGCATGCTTTCCTAAACCCTCAATAATTCACCAACGTCCTCTCCAAAGTCTCGCCAAGCCCGAGCCAGGCACGTTCCCAGCAGTGCTACACACAGTAGCAGTGACATTCGCCCGCTTGTAACGCCAGCCTCTGCCTCTCTTTTATTTCTCTATATCATTATGTTGTTGTAATAAATATGCGGAGGAGCACCGGCACCGGCTGCTTCTTTTGTTTGAAATGCTCTACCACGTTCTCCCAACTGGGTATTATCTTATGATTATATACATGCCAGAGAAATATCTCCCGATGTCAGTGCTGCTTTTATACTACGTCTCTGCCTCCTCGTCCTTCCCTTTGCGTTTCCCATCCCACGTTCACACGCTCCCATTACATAGCTAGCCTATATTTTACTCCCTCTGTTCTTGCTGCAGCTCCTCTCTGTAAGGGAAGTCTTGATTATACGTTACGGCCAAATGACTTAAATCATACAAAAAAAAAAAAAAAAAAAAAAGAACACAGAGGAACGTTGCCTTGAGGTCAAAATGAAGTCAGAACCCTCTGGTCAGGAGGCAGGTCCTTGCCAGCCCAAGGTGAACTGCGTGGAGGGCAAAATCTTATACACCGGCTGCAAAATTCAGGCACTGGGAAGATTCCTGCCTATTTCCAGCAGTGGGAAAATATATGAGTGGGGAAGTCATATTTACATAAGTCAAGGAAAACACTGTTTCCTTCTTCGGCAGGAAACAGAAGTTATTCTCAGAGCTTCAGCAAAAGAACAAGAAATTAAATAAAGCGCTGGCAGCCTAAACTTGTTTTATTCCTGTGGTTTTACAATCTCTGAGTCAAAATAAACACATTTTCAATCTCAGGAGAATTATTAGGGTAATCATGGAGGGGGAGGGAATTTATTTACAGGCTCCAATGGATTTGTTCAATGAATCACGCAAACTGAAACAACAGATTCAGGGCAAGAAATTTCACATTTATGCAACAATCTGGTCCCTTTTCTTCTGCTACCGGGTGCTCTGATGCAGCAATACAAGATTGGGCAAACCTTTGGGTGCTCCCAGCAGGAGTTTTGCCTGAGAGAAGGGCAATGATCAATGTTACAACATCCAATTTCTTTCAGTTAAGAGTTTTAATGGATTTTAATGGTGTCTTGGGTGGACTTTCATGGGTGGGTACCAAAGCAGAGCTCCTGGCTGAGTGCTCCCATCCCAGGCATAATATGGCGTGAATTTACATTGCCCCGTGATATCCAAAGATGAAATGCAAATGAGAAATTTGAATCCTCATACCTTGATGTGATTGCCATCTCAGCTCTTAAAAAATAACCCGATTTGGCATTGCTTTTCCTCTGGACAAGATGCTAACAGCCCGCACTTAATTATGGTCCTTCACCTTCTTTGCTGAGTGGTGCAGTTCTGTTTGGCCATGACATCCTAACGACATCTGTATGAGCAGTATCTTACTCCAGCTCCTTGCCCACCTCTCCTGAATTATGCCTTCCCTGTGAAATTCAATGGTATTGCAAAGGGAGTTCTTTCTGGGTTGAATTCCCGTCTACCGCTATGTATGTCTACATGCCTAAACCAGCCAGTGTAAATGAGTGGAAGGGTTAGGTGTTCATCTAATATATATATATATTAAAGCCTATCCCAGGCTTAATGAAGGACAGCACCATTAAAATATATACACGTATGTATCTAATATATATATTAGCAAAATATCTAACCCTTTCACTGCTTTACACTGCATGGTTTAGGCATTTAGACATGTATATATTTATCACAGGCATCACAGTTCTTGGGAGCTGTATCTACAGCCAGCAAGAGCTGCAGGTACAAGGGCAGCCAAATGTAATTACAAGAAGTAACTACAGGTGGTAGTTACAAGGGTAAGTACAAGAAGTGGTTACAAGAAATAGCTACAAGAGGTAGCTACAGGAGTGAGTACCAGAGGTAGGTACAAGGCTTTTGGCGCTGGGAGGGTGAAGGGCACAGGAAGAGGAGCCAGCGCGTGGATGCCAGGATGGGAATGATGCAATCACAGCAAGTCCTGAAGCTCTTTGCAAGGCTCTTGCCTTTCACTGGGACCCCACGAGACAAAAGCAGATAGCAGGTAAGTGAGAAAATCTTGAATTGCTTACTCCTTTCAAACCCAAATTGGGCCAGAGGAACAGTTCGCCCCACACAAAGCAATTCCTGGGCTTAGGCTGCTGTTTAAAGGGTAGAGGTTAAACTCAGAAGTAAGCCTGTAATTTTTATAAACAAAGCTCATATTTCCCTTCTGGAAATATATATATATATGGAAAACCACGTATGCATGAAGTCCAAGACATGCACGAGAAGACCATTGAAGCCTCGTTATCTTCGCTTTTGTTCTGCTTTCCTGGTGCTTTTTTAATTCCCGTACCGGTACTGCCTTGGGATTGACTCCCTTTTCCAGGACAAGCTTTTCACAGAACTGAGGGGCTCTTTGTTCTCGCCCCGCCGCCCCTCGGCGTTGTTTGTTGTGCCGTCCCTGGGGTGTGCTTCTGCTGTCACAGAACTGAAGGGCGCTTGGTTCTCGCCCTGCCGCCCCGCCCCTCGGCGTTGTTTGTTGTGCCGTCCCTGGGGTGTGCTTCTGCTCTTCCAGGGGGCCCGCGGCGGAGAGGAAGAGGTAGAGGATGTGAACTCCCATGTTTGAACACAAAGAGAGAGAGAGGAGGGCCTGTTTACTCTTCTGCTAAATGCTCCCCAGCAGACAGAGAGATTTCTGTGTGTTCAGGAGTAAAACACTAAAAAAGGGGTTGGAGAGAGGGGGATGTAAGCTGTTGGGGTGCCGTGGTGCTGGGTTTCTCCCCACCGAGCGACAGGGTAGCAGCGTTTGCAGACCTTGCTGCCTCTATCACCATCTTGGTGCTTAGGTGAATTCTTCAGATTTGCGTGGGAGTTGCTTATGGGACTTCCAGGTATAAAACCTGTTGGCTCCAGCGAAGCTGCTTCGCATACCATGGCAAGGAATGTAAATACTTTAGTGCCGATGGTGCTTGGGAGAGAGCCATGGCCATTCCCAGGCGTGTAGGCTGGAAGGGACCACCTACGTCACGGGGCTCAGTCACCAGCTCCTCACAAGCACCTTCCACAAGCTGGTCAAGCACTGGCTACTTAGTTATTTCCTGGTTACTTTAGCAGCTGCTACCCCTCACTTATTAAAAGATTGGCATAAATATTGGAGTAATTCAGTTTGCCTCAACATTTTTTTGACTAAAGGTTCACGGAGCCTTTTTGAGGAAGACCCAGAATCCACTTTACACACATGCCATCACGTTTCCCTTTTTGTTTTTTATAAGACTAGTAAAAAATGCAGCTAAGATGGATATTCACTTGTTGTACCGTTTTCCCAAAATGCTATTTGGTTTTTCTTTTTGCTTGCGCTCTTGAGAACATATATGTGGAGAGGATTTAGTGTTTGGTTGTCCAGCATGGGAAGGAAAGTTGGCAATCATTTCACAGTCCTTCTCTTCACGTCTTCCATCCCTGGTGGTCCACAGCTGAAGCCTGAGGACTGCTGGGTTGGTGGTTAGTGTGACCAGCCGAGGGCTCTTGCCTTCTGTGCTCGCCCCAGCTGGTTGTCCTGAATGACTGAATCAGTAAAATGAATAATTTGTTGTAATACAAGATCAGATTAAACAGTTTCTGCATCTTCACAATGGTGTTGCCTTCACCATCCCCCTTGCCCAAATTATACATCCAAGGTGTGAGCCAGATCTTGGAGATGATCTGGGCTATAAATAATATTTTTAGGGGGGGAAAGAGAGAATTAATTTCAATGAGGATAATTTCTGCACATCCCAACTTGCAGTTGTGAAGAACAGGCAAGCCCTAGGCACTGGGAAAGGGCAGGAAGGAGTTTCTTATTTTTTTCTTTTTGTAAGCAGAGCCACCATAAAGCCATACTCAAAAATAGATATTTCAGAGGCATGTTGTGAGGCTAACATAGTCGCAGGATTCAGTTCAAGAGGCTCTCCAGTGTGGCAGCCCTGCCCCAGTGACGGTCCTGGGCTAATGGCAGTGGGACCTGGGCATCTTCATGACTCAATCAACCTGGACCAAGTTAACTTGCATTTATTGTGGATTAAGGTGAGGACATGGACAACTATTGCAGAGCAGCCACTGCTCAAGCAGTGTCGTCCCTGCCTGGTGGGAACCTGACTGAGAGGCCATAGCCATGGAAGAGTGGATGGTGGTTATCTCAAGGTCACAGATGCAGGAAGCAACCAGGACGATGTGAATATTATGTGAGTGGGAGCTGCTGGTGGGGCTGTCGGTGCTTCCCATGTCAGGCAGGACATGCAGAGAGTCACCTGCCCACAAAATGAAGCAGGAAGAAGTGAAGATGGCACCAAAAATCCTAGTGAGAAGATTCAAAGTCTGGCCAGAGCAACTCGCCCTTGTCAGTAGAGGGAGACCCAGGCTGCAGCAATGCCCATCTGGAGCTCACCCTTGCACGTATCTTAAAACCCCACTGTTTTCTCTTAACACTACACACAGGCTCACCCCACCTACCCCTACACCCTTCCTCTACCTTCAGCTGCCAAGGTTAGAATTAACTCTACTTTTTCATGTGAAAGAGCCCAAGGACAGGCATATGCCCTGCTGAGGCTAAAATTGCAAAAGCCTCTGGTGCCTTTTTGCTTGATGTTTATGTATCTCTTCATCTGAGAGCATCGTGGTCCATGGAGGAGCTCACAAGCAAATAGTGATAGCAACTGTAATAAAATCACCACCAGCATCTGGATCTTCTTGAGGGTGAAAACAAATGATGATGTGGTTGCACAGCCATAAAATCAACTGGAGCTTTCCAACAAAAGCCAGAGGACGATGGCTTTGCTGGAGCACCTGCCATCAGTAATGTCTTTAAGGGTTAAAGTAGCAAGCTGACAAAAGCCTTACTGTTTTTACAGCACACAGACATGTAACATACAATACAGGACAATTTGTTCTATTGATGTCTAAAAACGCTTAATGGAAAAACAGGCTGTTAAAATACAGGATACTTTAGAGGTTAGCTCTTCTCCATACTTCATTCTCAGGTATTTGCCAAGTTAGTAGAGCATCCGACTTCGTGTCACTTTTAGGCTCTTTTAGAGCAGTTTTTCCACTAAAAGCTTAGCTAAAAGACATACATATTAATGAAAAAGTCATTCGTTCTTGTCACACATTTTGTCCTCAGAACAGTTGCAAACCCTGCATATAATTTTTTTCTAAACGAGAGGAAATAAAAAAGCTTTTATATAGTTACACAATTGCCCACAGTCTTTCCCAAGAATGGAAAAATGCCCTAAAAATGGAAAGCAGGTGGGTTTTCTCCACAACAAGTTGCTGCTTCTACACAAGAACAAATAGGCGACCTACCTGCTTTCTGGTTAAAAAAACCCCATAATCAGTGTGTCTTCTGAAAGAGTCTTGTGAGCTGGAGATCTGTTGGAAGTGTTTTTTGGTGTCCATACTATCTCTGTGTGTCTACAGTTTCTCCTAACCAGACTGACAAACCTTTCCTACTTTCCTACTGTACCACAGCAACTTTGGCATCCCACCTTTCCTTTCCGTCGCTGCTGACTTGGGAAGTTCTGCAGACTTCTTTGATGTTGCTGTTGGCTTGGAAGTGTCAAAGCTGAAGAAGAAAACAGAGGATATCTTCAGAGATGTTAATGGAGGTGGGGGAGAAGAAGTGGAGTTTGTTGTTTGCTTAAAAGACACCTGAGAAATGCAGAACGTAAGAGGAGGGGAAAAATGCTCAACAAAATAATCTCCACTGCAGGTCTTGGGGTTTGAAGCTCCCTGGTATTTCACTGAGGATTTACTTCGTTACTTCTAAATGTCTTCATTAGCTCAGAAGCCTCTTCAGTAGGAATATAGCTGGCAAAAATGGACCACTCTGGCAAGCACCTTTTTTAACATCCAGGTGGATCCCAGCCAAGCACACAGTCACACCATTATTTCAGACGTGGGTTATCAGCAACGCACACAAAAATGCAGGGTTAGAGGAGCAACTTTCAGAAGAAATGTTGCTGATAAACCTGGAAGTACTCTCAGACCTCCCGTGGCACAGGAACAGCCAGCAATAGCTAAGCGAGTGCCAAAGCAAAACCCTTGACCTAAAAACCTGCAAATTTCAGAGACATTTAAACCAGAATCTCAGGCTGAACTCAGAGGCATGAGAACAGGATAGAAAATTAGACTGATATTAATGAGGCACCAAATGGGTCTGAGTTTAGTTCGGGGTCAAATTTGGGGACCTTCCTGGCTTTTCTGGATATTTTTTTTTTTTTTTGGAAGTGCTCTAACCAAGTGAGAAGTACTTGGTGGACACCTTCAGCTTGTTCTCCACCTGGCAGCACAGCATCCTCCCAGATAAACTAGTCTGCACCACCCTTATTTACTGTGGCAGCTAATGGACAGATAAAAGCAGATGGGATGGTTCTATTTTGCTGTTTTTCCTCCCACCTTTCTTCATGGCCTGTCACCGATTCCCTTTCCTCCCCCTCTCCTCCCCCCAATTAAAACAAAACATCTGCTGCAGTTTTAAGATGCTTTGGGCTTTTGCAGAGCTGTTACAAGCGAAGATAGCACTTGGCAGGGAGGGAAGCTGAGCAAGAGCCACAGCAGGTGAAGGGTTTTAATTCCCCTGTTACTGTAATCAGCTGCCACAACCATGGAGCCATCCACGGGAGGCAGAAGTAATGATTTCCAAACTAAAAAGAGAGCTCTGGCAGGCTGGACTGGGGCTTGGCCCCCATCCGTCAGAGCTCTGCGGAGCTCAGCTGGTGACTAGTCGCTGCATCACTCCTTTCTGATTAAATTCCCATTGAGTTTAAAATAATAATACATCCTTAGTGGAATAAGAAACTCTGGAAGAAGAAAGAAAAAAAAGTCTTTGTGAGTTTTTTTTGGCCAGCAGTGAAATAAGGGCCAGCCCTGAAGAAGCATATGGGAAAAATGGCTCTAGGACCATGATTTTCTTCTGTTAAAGTGCGGGGCTTATCCTTGTGTTTGCTATGACCGCAAAATCCAGATTCACTGGTGAACTAAGTTAAGACCCTTTATACGATTGTGCCAATGAAAAATGCTGGACAACGTAGATAAATTATTACGTGTGAACTATAAGGTACAGAAACGCCCAAGTCTTTCAGCAGACAGCTTCTCAAAAGGGTTGATCAGAACAACCTGCACATTTCTGTCCAAGATCTTTGGTCTGACGTTTTGTTCTTCCAGCTATCTGACTCCTTTTATTCATTATCTATCTGCTCGCCGCCCTGTGTGGGAGCCAAGCAGACAGAGCAGAAGGGGCCAGCAGGTATTTTGGCATCCCTAGCCAGACCGACTCTGAAGGAAAAGATAGAAATAGGTCCATGCTACTGGAGTCCAGGCCAGGGAGGTACCACCACCTTTACCACCAAGATTTGCCTGTACACTCCAAGACCAGTAGTTACTACAGTGGCAATATTAATAATTATATCAATAACATGTCTTCTGGGATTATACTTCTTCCCCTTTGGTTCTTACAGTCCACTGACCATTGGGGAGGGAATACTAGTTTGTGGCTAGCCCAATGATCATATCTTATTTGGTTTTAGCACTGAAATGGAAGAAACAGTGCTAGAAACTTTCATTAGTCGATCAATCTGAAACTTTTAGCTAAATGTGAGATAAAAATTTTTACTTCATTCGGGGGCTATATAATCTTTTTGACTAACTTTTTCCTTTGGTTCAAATTAATTTTTTAAACCAAAAGACTATGAAAAGCAGATCTGAAACACATGAACAGCCAGAAAACAACAAAATGAAACAGTGCAGTATTTCCATGGCCAATCTTTACACTTAAGAAACACTGGCAGAAAAGTAGGGATATTTTCCAGGGCCAGCATTCCCTCTTTTCACGGAAACTATTGGCCAGATTTGAATCCATTCACAGTCTTTTTCTTCCCAAAGCTCCGTTTTGAGGAACGTACTTATGGTAGAAAATCCCCCTGCCAGCCTCTGTAGTTATAACTGCCCCAGACAGGGAGCAGATGTGGCTGAGCCACTTGGGTCTGCCTTACTTCCCCTCCATGAACCAACACCCCACCCAGACATCCCCAAATTATGTGTGGTGGGTAGCCACCATATCATGGTCCTGGGGGAAAGTGGAGGAACTGCTGAAATTGCGGAGGTCATATGAATAGTAACAAGATGCCCAGCTAATAACACCAGGCTACCCGACGCTTGGGTCCAAGGTGTGTAAATGTGTAGTGGAAGTCTGAAGACTCTGGCAAATACCCAGTTTTGCTTGAGGTTGCTCATACGGCTTCCCTACTCAAAGCTAATTCACATCAAAGTCAGGTTACCTGGGAAAAGATTTTTTTAAAAAAAGCAAAAGAGGAGCCTGTAAATTGTCTGGAAATTAGGTCGAATTCCTCAGGACAACAAGGTTGGGGCCAAATATGGGAATGCAGCCTGTAATGGTGTTGCTTATCACCCCGGTGCTGTATCCCAGAGTTACTGATGGCCTCTGGTGTGCAGTGACAGTAACACCAGCTTGAGGAGCAACCTAATAAGAAGAGGCTCTCTGCTCCAGGCAGCACAGCCAGGTCACTTGTAGGCATCACAGTCCCATTCCTGCCTCCCAAAGACACCACACTGGTCGTCTGCTGTTTCCACCATATGTTTCCTCCATCGACACGCCTAGAAGGACACTAACAGCTCCCATGATGATTTGGCTCAGATTATTAAGGTATTAGAGAGTAAAAGAAAACTCCTCAAAGTCCTGGGAAACTCTACCTGGCACATACCGAGAAGCTGATAACACCACCCTCTGCAACATGCTGACGGGGGTAGAAGAGGACGAACTATTAATCTTTCGTAATCTAGCTGGAATTAAGTGACAGTGATGGAGTACTTTGTAATGGACTTCCTGAATCCTGATACAAATGGAGGAAGTGACCACCCTTGACCAGATTTCTGCTCATGTTGCCTGTTTCCCTGCCTGCATTACACATTTTTCCCTTTTGCAATCAGCTCCGACCCTGCTTTAGCAAGGCTCACGAATTAATACTCGGGCAGCCTGTGAGAACGACAGGCTGGAGGGGCCAGGGAGCTCCCTGGGGAGTGGTTTGCAGGGTATCATCGAGCTGAAATCCTCAGTGCAGAAATATCTCAGGTGTACCAGGAAGGTAGCTGTGGAGTGGCCAGCCCCAAGTCCCCCTTGCCTAAGGAAATCTGGCCAGTGGTGCCCCAAAGCACCGGGCTTTCCTGGGCACACCAAGAAATGCTGTCCTTGGGCTGTCCTTATGACATGGACAGTGTCTGGCATTCCCGGTGGCTTTGGTTCTTCCTCAGCAGCAGAGACATGTTGTTCAATAGAGCCAGCAGCTGCGCAGGAGGCACTGGAGCCTTTCAAGTCTTGCATCCTTCGGGCCATGCCGTGGAGAGGATGGCTTTATTTTTGGAAAACATCAGTTGAGCTCTATTGTCCTGGCATATCCATATTACAAAACCGTGTTGGGGACCCAGCCCTGCCTCATGACGGGCTTGCATAACCCTCCAGCAGCATTAGTGTTGAAAAGGGACCACGACCTTCCCTTTGTGGAGGAGCGTTGCGTTGCCAGCCGGGAGCTCTGGCAGACAAGCCCTGGTGAGCTTATGAACTCCCTGTCTCCCACCCAGCAAGCTGGCCATGAACATACCCTGAAGGCTCTTGCTGAAGAGTCAGTGTGAAACAAAAAAGAGACCACAGATTACGGCCCGTGGGAGCTCCAAACCACGCCAAAGGCAAGAGCCAATGGACACTATAGCCATAGAAGGGCATATTCAGAGTCAATTCCCAGCATCCCGACTTTGGTTTCAAGTGCTGGCTTTGGAAACGCAGTCAGTCTGGCAGTCTGTGTGGGCTCTGCCTCTGGCATCGGGGCTGGCAGGAGGAGGGAGTTGCAGGAGAAATGGAGCTCGGAGAAATGGAGCTCAGAGAAATCCCTTTGCTAATCTGGCCCTGGAAGTCTTGCAGGTATGGGGACAAAGGTCTGGGCTGCAGTGAGGTAGCTGCAGAGAGGGAGCAGAGGTGACCTCACGAGGACATCAAGCAGCATAGTGAGATGTCTCGCTGGCCAGCCCAGCCCTCATTAATATCACCAGATATTAACAAGAACAGTAGCTGGCCCATCACCTCTCCGCTTAGTTGCGGGCTTTGATTTTTTCATCTTTTCCCTCATCAAACACCCAGGCGCTCTGCACAGGAGGGAGTTTGAGAGAGGTAGACCCCTTGACACTAGCTCTGGATTTGGCCACTTGGCTCTGACATGTTTTAAAACAAAAATTATGTTATCAGTGGTCTTTTGTCCCCATCATGCATCCCGGAGCCCACGACTCAGCAAAAAGCCACTTCTGAACTTCACAAATATGGATTCACTCATTCTGCAGGGGAGGGTCAAAATCAGGTTCTTGGGTTTGTGCTACCCTATAGTCCTTTGCTATCTCTATTTCTTTTTCATCTTTTTTTGGTCTTCGCTCAGCTGGTCAAACTCCCTTGCTTGCTGCCTGAGTCAGGAAGATCTGAAGATTTAGTAAAGAGTTCAGGCTACAGTCCAGTGGTTTTTTGTCATTTGTGTGTCTAAATAAAGCAGGAAAATCTCCTGCATTGCAAACCAGGCTCTCCATGAAATGAGTGGAACAGGAGAGGTGCGAATGGAAACCTTGGTGGCATTAGGTGTTGTTTTTCTAAACATTCTCCATCAGTAAGCACGCAGTCTCTCAGCGCTGCACAGTCCCACCGAGGTCTTTAAATCGTATTTCTAGGATTTCTCTAAAACAGGGGCCTCAAGCTTTTAAACACAAAGGGAGCTGGGAAATGGTTTCTTTAGCAAGAGATTTGAGCAAATCAGTGCTTTTCGTCTCACTTTTTTTTTTTTTCTTTTTTTTTTTTTTTCTAATGGACATCTGCTGGGGTTTGTATTTTTTGAGTCATGGGGGTAAAGGGGGTTGAGGGGGAAAGAGAGGTTTGCAGACGGGGTGAGTGCAACATATACTGGAAAAAATCCCGGATGCTATAAATGGGAGCCCCCTAACAGTGCAGCTCATCTGAAGCAAAATGAAAATATCAGGCATCCAAGAAACATATGTGCAGATGGCTTACAGCCCAGTCTCCTTACTAGGGCTCTGCATTAAATAAAATGCGCCGGGTCATGTTGCTACAGATATAAGAGATTACTAGGTGCAACGTGCACTTCTCTGTGAAACAGCAGGTTTTTAAACAATTGGAAACACAGACCTTGTTTATGGATCAAGCAAATGGCTTCAGTCAAGCAGAAGAGCCTTTTTTTTTCTTTTTTTTTTTGCTAGGGCTGAGGTCAGGAGGCTCACACTCTGAGAGATTTGACTGCAGACACTGCTCAGAAGGAGAGCAGTCTCAACACCGACGTGAGAAGCAGCGTCCAAGAGGGCTATTGACTATGACCTGTATTTTTGAAGGATGATATGAATCAATCCAGAGCCTTGGCAAGACCTCGCGGTTGGGGCTTGTGCTTTCAGCCAATGTCAATTATGTCATTATTGAGCCTGCAGAAGCTATTACTAATGTTACTTTTACAGTTCACTGCCGACCAGAGAAAAGAGTTTTTCACACTGTTGTCGTTTTGTTGGAGCAAGACTATACGAATCACAGATGGCTTCCTTGCCAGATGTAACCTCGCAGGACGGCAGTTTGGGTTTTACAAGAGGTTTAATGAAAACTTGGCGTTTTCCCAACTTTTGGTAAATACTCTTGGGCTGTCAACTCACACAAGCAAGTCAAGATCCTAAAATTGTCTAATGACTTGTTCTCACCGAACCAGGAGGTGAAAAGTTTTACCTGAGAAACAAAACCCAAATGAGCAAACCAATACTCTATGACACTGGGCCTGAGCTCATGATCACCACGGTTATTGAAAGCTCTCCCCATGCGCTGGATCTGTTCCCAAGTCTTTGCTATTGCTATTGACGTGTCCAACATATTTCTGCTGACATGGAACACTGACGGCGAGTAGGGGGGAGAAGTGACATCCAGGTGTGTCGAAAATCACATCATCCTTACTTTGATGTCTACTGCTCTTTTTTTCCAGTTATGACTTTGCTGCTTTTTCCTGGGCTGAGTGTTCATTTGCTAGCCTTTCTGCTTGGTTTGTTTCTTCCTTGATGATATGAGCAGTTCATTAAAAATGCACAAAAAGAAATTCTCAGGTGTGTGCCTTTAGATGTGGGACATCTTCTGCACTCAACGTGCCCAAATGGTGCACAAATAACCAGCATCTCCAGCTGCAAGCTGGAGATTCTTCACATTATCTGAGTTTTCAGGTATATTATTTCTTTTTCTCTATTCATGAATTTTTGTGCCTAGTGAGATTTGGCATAGCACAGTGTCATTTTAAGCATAACTCTTCTTAGTTGATCGGTCTCCCCGTTTTCCATTCCCACCACCCATTCATCCTGGTCTAAACTGTCAAATGGATCCAGCTGCAGTGATCTGGCAGTGAAGTTCCTTCAGTTACCATTTGGATAAGAAATGAGTTCCTAGGTCCCAGTAGCCTCGAAACGCTGCCTCGTGGGCACAGTGTGTACCCCAGTGGAGCACAATGGTGCCTGTACGTATATTAAATACATTTGAGTCATTCAAAAAATCAGCTCCAACAAACAAACCCTGAAACATTATTCACACCACGTCTTAAAGCAATGAGCCTGTCTCATCTGTGGACCTTTAGCAGCATCCCATAATGAACTGCTTTGCTACAGCTTGTCTGCCTGTCTTTAAATATCTTCATCCTGAGCCTAACTTGAATGGTGTATTTTTTATCACCGTTGGTGCACAAACCAGATGATGGAATTCTCTGGAGGAAGGAGGAAGTAGCACTTTACATCCATGTGGCAAAGGGATTAATAGAACGGCTGGAGGAGCATAATCATGGAGATGTCATCCTTTTTCCACTGACTGAGGTTTGGATGCAAACCTGATATCTAACCCTCCTGAGGTTTGGATGCAAACCTGATACCTAACCCTCCTTAGCACTCCTGTGGATCTGTCTTCTTCAGAATCACTCTTTAACAGAGTTATTCTGACTTTTTTTTTGTATGGGATGCTCAGAGACTTTACAGAAATGAAATTCATTTACCAAGATGCCGATTGAATCAACATCCCTGAGACAAAGCACACCAAGCACCATGGGTCTCCCTCTTTTTACTTTGGTGATTGCAGGATGGAGTTGCAGATCATGTTAGGGAAGCTATAATGGACTATAAATCTTCCTCCTCCTCCCCCTAAAAAGAAAAACTACAAGTGTCAGACTTTCTTAAATGAGGTTTTTAATAACCTTCAGTTACTTTGGATAGGATCAGAAGAGATCAAGTGGTTTGTGATGACTAATCTTCAAAAAGTGCCACCTGTCTTCATAAAACACTGACTTGCTGGCCTGGGAGGGCTGTTGCTGATGAAAGACTGTCAGGCTGCATAATACTTCCTACTTTATGCAACAGAAGAGACTTAATATAGCAGTAGCCCTAATAAGAATCATCCCTAAAATATGTTCAGATTGAAATGATCTTTTCTTGGATAGCTGGTTTTTTCTCCAGTGAAATCTTGAGCACCGTAATTCCCACAATGTGTAACACCTCAATCTCTGTTCTGCAAATGCTTCTCTGTAGATGGCCCAGAGATTTGGTCTTTACTGAGTTTTAGGTAGGACTGAGACCACAGGCAAGTGCTGGGACTCTGAAAAAGTGACCATGAAGCTCAGAGGGCTGGGAGAGGAAGATTTAATTCCTTTTTATTCCATAAACATTTGATGTGAGTTCTCAGCTAAGGCAGCTAGGGCAGATTTCGTCTCACTGCGCTCCAGCTACATCTGTACTCAGTGAAGAGAGGAAGAAGTCTCCAGAGCAAGTTGTGGACATCTACGATCTGCACCATGGAAGTGTCAGTGTCTCTTCATTGACTAAAAGAGGAGCTAGCTAATATGGGCAGCTATGGGTAGGTGAGGTGACTCCTATCCCTATGACAAATTCTGCTTTTTTCCTTCCTTCCTTCCTTCCATAACATAGAAATGAATCTGTCTCCACCTGACAGAGCCACTGTAAGGACCCAGACCTTACAGAAAGGGAAGTGCTTAAATGAGGCAGGAAGGCGGTCGCGGTAAATACCTATATTCAAGAGTGCATGGTTGGTAATGTATAACATTCCCTAGTAAAATCACAGCATTATTAATTTTGCTGCCTTATATACCTCTGGAATGGTAAAAGCAAAGAGAGAAATCTGGCCTAGTGATCCATCATCCAAGGCTTTGAAATAGAGCCAACTTCAGCGAAATTTGAGTGAGCCCTTAGAAACACACGGAGGGCTAAAGCAACAAGTGCATTTCACTGAGCTATGATATCATCCTCTACTCGTTTCTGGAGGGGAAGCTGTTTATCGGATGTGTAGGAGAGAAGAAAGAAGCAGAAAAGCACACACGTATATTTAAATATTCAAAGCTGCCCCAGGAAAGAACTTAAAATCTGAGGTCATTTCCTTGATGAGCTTAAAACATTATTTGTCATCCAGACAGAACCAGAAGAAAAAGGGAAATAAAAGAAGAATAGGAAAAGCCTGTCGCACCTTTGCCATTTGTGGTTGGAAGGGGAAGGTGCTCGGTTACGACGGTCGGCCGGCAGCCAGCCGAGCCAGCCTGCGAGGGTGCCCCTTTGATCTGCTCCTGGCTGGCTCTGAGCACCAAAGTGGCAAAATTCATGGAGGGGAACAGAGCAGGCTTGGCAAAGCCATCGTACCACCTGGGACTGGTTTACATTTCCTTACCCTCACAAGCATTTGTCAGAGCCTCCAGCCAAGTGGCCTCAAAGGACTGAACTTTTCTCTCTCTGCCTGATCTAGGCTGTGTGTATTTGGAGGGAAGCATTAAATTCACTCTGGAGAAGGTAGAAACAGCAGAACCAACCGACATCTCCAGGAGATTGCCTAAGCAGCTTTAGTAGTATATTAAGTAGTATCCTATTGAGTTTTGGTTTGGTTTAATAGATTCCCCTGCACATCAGTGCAAAGTGAGTGTAATAAGGTGTCATTATATAGTGGAAATAAGTGGAAAGTGGAAAAGTGTCTCTTGCAATTGTCATCATCAATGTTGATCAGGAAGGGCACAGGCTGGGGAGTTCAGGAAGGAGAACTGGGACAATTCAGGATGAAGCAGCACTTCGTGGTCAAATTGAGTGGTGATGGCTGAATAACTGGAAGACAATATAGTAATTGACAAGGAACCACGTAAATAGTTTGGGGACCATGGTCTACCTGATGACAGCATCTCTTCATATCTGAAGTGTGCTTATTGCTGGTGGGGGAAATGGAGACTTCACAGTGGTCACTTACCTGGCTAAGACCTTCCAGCACATCCATGCAAGACAAAAAAGACAGGAAAAGAGACCTGCATGTGCATCATACAGAAATCCCCCCTGACCCAAAATGTAACTGTTATTTTATAAGCCATACAAGGTACAGGAGTTCCCACAGAGGCTTTGCCAGGGCCAACGTAACCATGTGAGATGGTGTGACTGCATCCCTCATCTCTGGGAAGGCATTTGGGCATAAGGACAATTTAGACTGCAGGACCGAGGGGAACACCAGCTCTGACCAGCAGCCTTGGCCCCAGCTCAGTCGCTGGCAGTCTTTAGTCTCAGAAGACCTACAGCCACCAAGACTCACATTGTGGACCCGTCTGTGGGCAGACAGGGACCTGCCCTGTCCATAGAATCGTAGAATCATAGAATCATTTAGGTTGGAAAAGATCTTTAAGATCATCAAGTCCAACCGTTAACCTAGCACCACCAAGTCCACCACTAAACGATGTCCTTAGGCACCACATTTACACGTCTTTTAAATACC
>NW_009632300.1:0-681 GCF_000690535.1 Cariama cristata
GCCGCAGAAATCGGGTCTCTCGCAGCGGTTTCGTGTTGTCCCTGCGTGCCTGGGATTTATTCTTTGCTCTGGCAGGGTATGTTTAGGGAAAAAGGGAGGAGGTGGTTTCTAAAATCTAGTCTTAAATGTGATTTCGTCATCTTTTGCCTGGGATTTGCCACGTGTTGCAGCTGCCGGATAATTTCCGTGCGAGCCACCTGTTTCCAGGCACTCGTGCGTTTCTGAGCCAGTCGCCCTTTTGGGCAGCATCTCCCAGCCTCCGACTCTTTCCAAACGTGAGCGTGCGTGTGTGTGCGTGCGTGCGTGTGTGCTGGAGCAAAATCCCTCCAGGCGTTGTAATGGAATTAAAAGGTTCACGTGAAAGAGTACGGCCATGCATATGCGGGAGATCGGGGAGCGGGGAGGGTATTTATCTGTGGGGGTGCGTGCATCCTTCTCCAAGGCACACATGCGGTCCGGGCACCCCGCTTCTCACCTTTCCTTTCCCCTTCCCGGTGCTGGCAGGGAGATTTCTCTCTCCCGTTGTGCTTTAGTTTTGGTTCTGAGCTGTGCTGCACTGCGAAGTCACCATCAGCAGTTAACTGCTCTCAGACTCCACGTCCCTTCCCACGTCGGTGACGCTGCGTGCTCACGCTGGGCTCCCCAGGACCGGCTGATTCATAAATACACAGGGAGGAGGGT
>NW_009632301.1:0-3628 GCF_000690535.1 Cariama cristata
TCCTTGAATATTAACCAGTTTTCTTGGACCCCTCTTCCCTCCAGGCTTTATCCCATGGTAAAGGGCCTGGAGAAAAAGCCTTATGAGGAGCGGCTGAGGGAGCTGGGGGTGTTTGGTCTGGAGAGAAGGAGTCTGAGGGGAGACCTTATCGCCCTCTACAACTACCTGAAAGGAGGTTGTACCGAGGCAGAGGTTGGACTCTTCTCCCCAGTAATTAGCAACAGGACAAGAGGAAATGGTCTCAAGTTACGCCAGGGGAGGTTCAGGTTCGCCATTACCAAGAATCTTCACTGTTAGAGTCGTTAAGCATTGGAATGGACTCCCCAGGGAGGTGGTGGAGTCACCATCCCTGGAGGTGTTCAAAAAACGTTTAGATGTGGCGCTTCAAGACATGGTTTAGTGGGCATGGTGGCGTCAGGTATACGGTTGGACTTGATGATCTTTGAGGTCTCTTCCAACCATAATGATTCTATGATTCTATGGTACTCTACCAAGCAGCTCTCTAAGAGGCCAAAGTCTGCTCTCCTGAAGTCCAGGGCAGTGAGCTTGCTGTGTGCCCTCCTCGCTGCCCTAAGGATCTTGAACTGCACCATTTCCTGGTCCCTGCAGCCAAGGCTGCCCTTGAGCTTCGCATTCCCCACCAGCCCCTCCTTGGTGGTGAAAACAAGGTCCAGCATAGCACCTCTCCTCATTGGCTCCTCTATCACTTGAAGAAGGACGTTATCAATAATGCATTCCAGGAACCTCCTGGATTGCTTATGCTCTGCTGTGTTGTCCCTCCAACAGATATCGGAGTGGCTGAAGTCCCTCATGAGGAGGATCAAGGCACGTGAATATGAAGCTGCTCCTATCTGTCTACAGAGGGTCTCATCTGCCCAGTCATCCTGGTCGGGTGCCCTGTAGCAGACCCACGCTATAATGTCACCTGTCCATGCCCTCCCTTTAATCCTGACCCATAGACTCTCAGTTGGCTCCTCATCCATGCCCAGGCAGAGCTCCATGCACTCCAGCTGGTCATTGACATAGAGGGCAACACCACCGCCTCGTCACCTGTACCCTTCCATTTCGACACTCCAGTCACAGGAGCCATCCCACCACATCTCTGTGATGCCAATAAGATCATAGCCCATGCTATTGACAACAACGGGTCATGTTCCAGAAGGAGAATGTTCCTGGGTGACAAGTCAATGCATGCGGAGAAGACCTCAATCCACCACAGCAGACTGTTTTTAAGAAGTAACTGTGGCGCACCCCTTCCCACTATAAAGAGTCTTGGTTTTAGTCTGGATATTGCAGGTGGTGAGGTAGCTGTCCTGCCCAGACACTGTCTAGTTCTATTAATGTCTACTCTGCTCAGTCAGTTCTAGAATATATTTCTGCTGGGAAAAAGATCTGATAGTGTTATTGTAAACCTGCTTTTGAAACAAATACTACTTTAAAAACTACATAGAATTTACTTTGAAGCCTAAATATTTTTTCCCAATAGTGAAAAACTAAATAACCCCTGGACAGATAACAGAATAAAAAGACTTCAGGAAAAAATACGTAAGATTTCATTTTAAAGACTGATATTCTTTCCCTGCCCTTTGGCTTTTTTTAGTTTCTTAATAGCAAATGAGGTTGAGCTACTAAGTTGTCTGGAGAGAATACATGGTAAAGTTAAATAAAGAATCAAAATCCAGACACAGCGAAAAATACATTAAAAAAAATCTACCAAAGCTTTTTAATTAAAGTCTTCCAAAGAGTCAGCAAGCCTTTAAATTTCAATTCGATGAAGCTGTACTGAAAGAGAGCTCCCCCTGGTTCTGATAATTTTATTTTACCTTTCCACTGTAAATCTTTTTTTTTTTTTTAAATACCTTGTCACTTCATTATTATTTATTCTTTGAAATGCACCTCTTGACTGAGATTTTGGCTGCACCTATAATGAAATATTTTCTGCTGTGGAATACTTGCAGCATGCTGCCAATAATCACCCATGCTGAGAGTCAATCTTCAAGTTTTCACCTGCCTGCAAGTAAATGACTTGAAACATCCACAGAAAAATTGCCTTGCTACTGCTTTTCCACAACCATTTGCCACCTCAAAGGAAAACATGAGCAGAGAAGTAAATGTCCGGGTAGGCGAGGAAGAGATCCCAAAATTGCCTTTTAAGATTAAAGAAATCAAATTCAAATAAACTGTCAGAGGGTAAATGGTCCTTTAAGAGGCTTACTTGAGGAGGACTACTTTTCAGAACCTGTCTGATACAAATTCGTGTTAGAAGCCTGATATTTGTCTCCGTGAAATTCCTTCCTTGCTGTTCAAATCAGACTCTTATTAAACCCACTAAATAACACAGCAAAAGCAATAGCTTAATGCAATCTCTGGGACTTTCCTTACCCTGTAGCCCAGCTCTCAGAAATCAGGAGAATTTTATCTGGCCAGATCAGAACAGAACAGACATGTATCATTCATCTCCCCTTCTCCCATTAAGCATTTCCTCATCTTGTGATCATGGGATTCCACAGCGATTATCAAGAGGTGAAGATGAAGGAAACCTATTGCCTCCATGCATTTAAGACAGTGAGTCTCTCTGCCAGAACACATGAGAGGGAAGCAGCAACCTGCACAAGAAAAGCAAGGTGCTATCAGCTTCAGTCCCCTTGTGCTTAAGGCACTGTCTGCTCTGTTTGAATGGTAGCAAGACTGCCAATAAGACCTTATCAACTTGTAGTATTTATATTTCTATTTTTAATGAGAATTTGTAATAAATGGAAAATGGCAAAGTTCAACTAACAATTGCATTACAAGAGTTTCTAGTATAACGTGATTTCTGTTTGATTACAAAGCTGGTACATATAGAACACGTAGAATGTCACATCACGTATGGTCACTTAGTTTCTGAAGTAAAGCATGACTAGTCAATATCAAATGTCATGAAAAATTATAACTATGCCATTTGCTCTCCAAGAAGTACTTAGCTAACTTTATGCCACATTTTTGGCTTCCAGCAATTGCTTCTTAAATTACCATAGTCTGTTGATTGTAACTGTTGTCCTCTGTGAAATATATGTTGAAATAGGTAAACAAAATAACACAAAAATAAAAAAATAGAAGAAGCTAATTTCCATAAACCAAAGTACTCTGGCTGAATTCTGCTGAAATGTCTAAAGATCCACCTAAACTACACCACAGACAAAAGTAAGATACGAAATGTTATAGTAAGCAGAGCTGTCAATCAGTAGCCTCACACATGAAATCGTATATCAGAGAACAAAGAACAAAAAGGCTTTGAGTTCCCCGCAACACCAACTACCACTTATTAAATATCAGGATATTACTAACCATGTTTTTAAATCATATGTCAATAAAAAATGTTCACAAGAAAACCACCAGTTAAATTTAATTTTTTTTCTGTTTGAGACTGTTGTGCAAAGGAACGTTATCCCTGTGCAAAAATCCAACACCTTTTTATGAGGATGTAAGATGCACATAGCATTTTGTGTAAAGCTAGTTTCACCCTGAGTAAGAACTTTCTGGCATAAACTAAACTAAAAAGAACAGATGGTTGCAGGAACATAGTAAAAACAAAACAAAACAAAACCAAACAAAAGCCCCAAACAAACAGATATCAAAGCATCACCTT
>NW_009632301.1:3659-12922 GCF_000690535.1 Cariama cristata
TCCCTAAATTTTCCCTGAAAGAAGTAGAACAGGAATCTTTAAGAAGTTTAGATGATCTAATCCCCATAAGATTCAAACCAAAAACTAACACACCAAACACTTTATTTATAAAGAAGTGCCAGATGCTCAACATGGACTTAGACACTGCTAAATAGTAAATATAGGTAACTCAAATATTCAGGAACTGAATATAAATAAATGGAAGAAGTCTTTACTGGAAGTTATTATTTAACATAGAAGTCATCAAACACAGTTTGGTTTTAAGTCTTACCTTGTTCTCTACCTGCTCTGAAGACATGGCATTACTGCTATTTGTCTACTTACGGAAGATTTCCACAGTATTTCAAAAAAAATGAGGAAAAAAAAAATACTGCTAGGTAAAAATCAGGAAGTATTAATAATGTACATAAAAGCAAACGTATTTTTTTAAAAAAAAATATAAATTTGCTCACTTTCAGTCGTTCAAGAGTTGTTTTCGTATAGCTGACAGTGTTATCTCTGGAGAGAGCATGGGATTACACCTCCAGTCTACATCTGGGCTTGTTGAAAATTGACATCTTTTACTAGCATAAGATATAGTTTACAAACAAAACAGCCCCCCTAAGAGCTAGTGTAAGAGCTACAATCATAGTAACATTAGCAGATATACATGAAGTTGTCATGTATGCTCACATCAAGCTGCAAGTGCACCAGCAACAGCTTTGTGCATCCTACATTAGAGCTACTACACCTGCATGAACTCATTAGTGCACGCACAGGAAGTCTTCTCGTCCCTTGAAGGAGCAAACTGTATTTACATCTTTTTATATAAAAGCTTAATGACTTCCATGGCCTGGACATGGTTTGGACATAGGGATTTAATTAATTTGACCTCAATCCAGGATGAGATGAAGTATACCTATCCATGGATACTGTGAATATTTCCCATTAAAACTGACACATTTGTGAATATAGCATGGAAAAATCATCAAATGTCAAGACATTTGAGCAAACAGATAAGCTTAAGGAAAGAAGTTGTAAATTCAAGTGTGAAGTTAAGTCTGGCTTGAATCTTTGATTTGTATTTAAATATGTGCAGATTCTTTTCTGCAGTTTAATAATCAGTTGTTTCATATGCACAGTCTGACCATGAAGGTTATGCTTAGTATTCTGCAGTAAAACAACATTTTAATTAAGCTGTAAGAATATCAATTTCATTCTAGTCTTTGATGCTCTTAGAAACAATTATAAAGCAGCAAGAATTTCAGAAGACAACTGTTAGTATTATTTAATTTTAATCAGAGATCAAAGTTATGAGAAGTGGTAAAAGCATCAGAAGTTTCTCAGAACAGCTGAAAAACCTTTATATTTAACTAACTAAAAGTACAGTAATCTAAAATTCTAACAATGTGCAATATGGATAACTCCAGTAATAACAACTATAATACACTAATCTACTCTGTGGCACATCTTCAGGTCTTCAAAATAACAAACAAGAGTTACAGGTATAAGTTAGGATCCTATTAAAAATATTGACTCGTGTTACTCTATAGAATCTATAATAACTACCTTAAGAGCTCTGCTGTGCCACAGCAGTATCTGTACAGGTCACCACAGATGGCAGGAAACAAGGAAAAAAAAAAAAAAAAGAAAACTTGAAAATTGGGATTGAAGAATTAAAGTGTACTTGGTATCTTTTCATGTCTAAAATACATAGTCTTCCAGCTAGCCCTGCACTGAGTCATTGCAAAATACTTCAGTCTGTAGTAAAAGTGATATATTCATCAGGCTTCATCAACTATATTTTACTTTGAAAGTTGGTAAGTGAAGGTGTATATATAGAAATATAAATAAAAGATTATTGTGGAGTATCTAGAGGGTAGCCTTGTTTATTGAAACAATAAGCACTGTTCTTTACTATCGCTGATACTACCAAATCACTTTAGCAATACAGTTTCTATTCTAAATTAGTTATTTGGCTGAAGTTAAAAACTGTTATCTTTGTGTATGTATCATGTTTCAAAACAGATCACTAAGTGAAGCAGCTCAGAATACTCTGATGTGCTTGTAACACCTTTAATGTAGCTCATTTTTCTGAAGAATAGATTAAGGAAGAAAAAGCAAAATTTCAAAAACATCACATCATTTTAAATTTATATTTATCAGACAAGGAAAAAGTGCCGAACTACATTACATTTAGCCTATTAAAAGGTACATAACAGGAAGCTTATATATTTATTTACTTGTAGAACTGGTAAGGAACACTGTCACAATTGCCTCTGTTAGCCCACAGCATGGGCTGTGGGACTTACTGTTACCAAACTGATGAATCTCATTGTGCCACGTCAGTTTTAAGTACCACCAACTGCTCAAGCACATAAACATCAGCAACTAGCAGATGCTCTGTAATACTGTATGCTATACTTCATATCCGTGCCCTAAGCTGTCCTTACTGATTTTCATTTTCAGAAATGAATTTGCAGTTTCATTGCTGTGTTACCAATAAGCAAATACTAAAATGGTGCTGCCTGAAGCCATGTCCAGTGTCCCAAAAGGATAATCTGAGGCAAAGAGGGGCAAACTAAAAACAAGTCAATATAAAACGTAAAAAAATATTTTTTACGATCTATTTGAAACAGAAAGCAATCCCATAACATTTTACAGAGTATCAATAGGAAGCAGCACATATCTGTACTATTATTGTATATGTATATTTTGCTTCAATTTTCCTGAAGACAAATCCTAAAATTTAAAAAAGAAATTATGACATCTGGAGAGAGTTTAAATGTATTTTTAAAGTGATAGATAAGATAGCATTAAACCATTCTTTAAAACAGATTTGCAGGTATAATAATAATTAATCAGTATGGTAAGAGACAGGGAAAACTGTGAATTAATGATTTTTCAACTCAAGAATTTTTTTTTTTTGTTTCTAAAAATATTTTTACAAAACAAAGTCAAAAGAAAGATGTGAACAGTGCTTCTATTACAGTGTCTTTGGAGGCACAGACAGTATCTTTCTCTTCTCTTTTTGAAGAAACAATTAAAATAATCACATTTCAAAAAACATTTTAGAAACCCAAAAATTCACGTTTAAGTTAAAGACATTTTCTCAAGAACATCTACCTCTACATATACACCTATCTCTAAACCTAATAACATTGATTTGCATTTGCAGTTAATTTTCCCGGAAATACATCAAAACCAAAAAGCATGACTAAAACCTCATTTACATTTAATGCCCAGGATACCAAAGCTTTAAAACTTAGTAAGTGGAATGATCAGCAAGTGATTTCCTAGCAAAGCTTATCAATACAGGAAAATACCTCACCTAACACAGAGTCACCATAGGCAAATAATAAAAGAAAAACAATAAAAATTCACTTTCACCTAGAAACATGTTTCTAAAATCCAATCTTCTTCTATCTCAGAACATACATGATTATCTCTTTCATGGCTGAAAGAGGAAATTTGATAGTACCAGAAATGCTTCTGAGCCAGATTTCTTCTTATTCAAAGATTGTTTATACCTTCTTTTTTGCAAAATCACCTTTAATCAACCCACTCCACTACAGATACAGATTCTGATGCCTCTTTTAAGTGACTAAATCCTAAAAGTTAGACCCTTCTAATGATGAGTTTCATACCTGAAATATAATCTAGGCTGTTGATATGTATAATACCTCATTTTCAGAAGTTCCAGTAAAACTGAAGAGTATTATTACAGAGAGTTTCTCTAAGCAGTTGGTTTAAATTTGGGCAAAACTGAAAAAAAATTTTTTTCCAGAAGATGTCACTTACTCCCAGTCTAGGCAATGTGAAGTCTACCCAGATATCCTTGAGTGCTAAACATACACAGGAGTTAATCTCAAAAAAAGCCCTAAAGAATACTATGGCTACTGAGAGGTTTTGAATCTATGTAAATTATTTGGCAAACCACTCTACTCCCATGGGAGTTGTCTTAACATTAATGAGAAGCTCAACATGACCCAGAAAAGCCAATCATATCCTGGGTTACATCAAGAGAAGCATGACCAGCAGGTCAAGGGAGGTGATTCTGCCCCTCTGCTCTGCTCTGGTGAGACCCCCCCTGCAGTACTGCCTTCAGCTCTGGGCCCTCCAACACAAGAAGGACATGGACCTGTTGGAGTGAGTCCAGAGGAGGGCCATGAAGATGATCAGAGGGCTGGAGCACCTCTCCTGTGAGGACAGGCTGAGAGAGTTGGGATTGTTCAGCAAGGAGAAGAGAAGGCTCCAGGCAGACCTTAGAGCAGCCTTTCAATACTTAAAGGGGGCTTATAAGATGGGGACTAACTTTTTAGTAGGGCCTGTTGCAATAGGACAAGGGGTAATGGTTTTAAACTAAAAGAGGGTAGGACTAGATATAAAGAAGCAATTTTTTACAATGAGGGCACTGAAACACTGGAACAGATCGGTCAGAGAGGTGGTAGATGCCCCTGGATCCCTGGAAACATTCAAGGGCAGGTTGGAGGGGGCTCTGAGAAACCTGATCTAGTTGAAGATGTCCCTGCTCATTGCAGGGGAGTTGGATTAGATGACATTTAAAGGCGCCTTCCAACCCAAACTACTCTACGATTCTATGATTTAAGATAGTAGTTTTATTTCATTAAGGCAGCAAAAAGTTGATTATTTTTCTGAATCCTACCTTGGGCCCAGAAATCTCAGCCTACTGTGGTTACTGCCAAGACTTCCTAGTGTTGCCTGTGTTTCACACAACTATTAGTCCCTCTTGCAACATCACTGTGTCTCCCACTCTGAAAAGCACTACTTCATTTTCATCAAATGTTATCGTAAGTTCTCTACCACAGCTGCTGTTTCGCAGGACATCTTCTTCCTAAGCTTCTGAGTGAGTTCCTCAGGTTGACAAAATAATTAGGATTTGTGCCAACTGTGAATTTTGGGTCTCGTAGTAATGTCAGGATTTTGCCCAAGACCCTAATCTGCATCTATGACCTGACCAGAGACTCTGTTATCAATAGCAAAATATTGTCCAATTGACATTAGCAACAAACTCTTCTTTTTAAGTGCAGGCAACACTGGACATAAGTAATAAAGCACAAAGTTGATTCAATTTCTGTGTAAGATGCCCACAATGAATTCTGATGATCAAGTAAACCAATAAACAACTAAAACCACCAAGTGCAGTAGAAACAACTTTTTGGGGAAAAAAAAAAGACTAACTTCTCTACACTTTACTCTCTGCTGACATCTACTGTTTGTGTATAGAGTGAAACAGTACAAACATCTTCCCTGTGGTCAGTTTTAATTCTGATGCTTACTTTTACACTGTAGCTAATTTCCTTTACATCTAATGTTTTGTGTTGTCCAGGAGTCTAACACAGGTGACACATTCTGTGCTTGAGTTCTGGCTGATCAAGGTAGCATGAAAGGATGGTCTATGCACAACAGCAGAAGCGGCTCCAGTCAGACCATCTTCCAGAAATCTTCCTTCTAGATGAATTAGTGCATTAGTGCTGAATCACAGTAGTAATAGTAACACAGAATGTTGATACTTCAGGATACATGCTTGTCTGCAAATAAAGAACTTAAATACCATCTTAGAAGTGTTTGGCAATCCCTCAATATACACTATTTTTGCCATTTAGTAATTAATCTGTACTTCTGAATATCTCCAGTTACAAGCCATAAATCTTAAAACACTTCGAAAAATCTGAGCGCATTTTCAAATTACTTTATTCTGTGGAAAATTTAGTTCAGGTTGAAATTGAATAGTAATCTTAAAAAGAAAAAGTCTGTTTTAGTTTGTACACCTAACAAAAAACTTCTACTTGCCTTACCTGCTTTATAAAATCTGAGAGATATGTAATCAAAAAACAAGAATAATTTTTTGTTAGACGATGACTCAGAATACTTTACCTTTTTCCTTTTGGAACAATAGGAACTGATTGGAGACATAACCCACAAGTTTTACTGAAATGCTTAATGTTACTGAAGTAATTAGACCTAGTGCATTCACAGAAGGAAACAAGAACATCAAGATCTTTTATTCTCATTTCAACAGATATATGCTTCTGCATAAAAGGCAATTAATTAAGAACATATGGTTAAAAAACCCTGTTTTCTTCCAACAGTATTTTAGCTATTGTTCATTTGGCTTCCACTAACTTGCATCTCATTTCTTCATCATCATGTAAAACTTACATGTGTATATGAGATTATTTGAGATTATTACCAAATAATAAAAAATACAAACCCAAACCCCAAAACTCCCACTCCAGACCTCTCTCACAGTAAAAAGCTGTTTCCTTATGTTCAGGTGGAATTCATGTGTTTTAGTTTATGCTCATTGTCTCTTATTCTGGTGAGACCCCACCTGGAGTACCGCATCCAGGTCTGGAGCCCTCAGCACAGGAAAGACATGGACCTGTTGGAGAAGGTCCAGAGGAGGGCAACAAAAATGATCCGAGGGCTGGAGCACCTCTCCTATGAAGATAGGCTGAGAGAGTTGGGGTTGTTCAGCCTGGAGAAGAGAAGGCTTCGAGGTGACCTCATTGCGGCCTTCCAATACCTGAAGGGGGCCTATATGACAGATGGGGACAGACTTTTTAGCAGGGTCTGCTGTGACAGAACAAGGGGTAATGGTTTTAAACTAAAAGAGGGTGATTTAGACTTGACATAAGGAGAAAGTTTTTTCAATGAGGGTGGTGAAGCACTGGAACAGGTTGCCCAGAGAGGTGGTGGAAGCCCCATCCCTGGAGGCATTCAAGGTCAGGCTGGATGGGGCTCTGAGCAACCTGATCTAGTTGGAGATGTCCCTGCTCACCGCAGGGGGGTTGGACTAGATGACCTCTAAAGGTCCCTTCCAGCCCAAATGATTCTATGATTCTGCCACTGGGCACCACTGAGAAGAGTATGGGCTCATCTTCTTTGCACTCTCCAATCAGATATTTATAAACATTGATAAGGTCTCCCTGAGCCTTCTCTTCAAGCACCCACATCCATGACAGAGAAGATTAGACAGATAGGATGAATTGCCTCCAATCCCTTTTTGGTATTAGAACCACAAAAAAGGAACCCAATCTTCTAAGTGAGGCAGAGTACTTAAACATCTATAATGCTACTATTAACAACAAAGGAGCTTGCCTACAAGGAGGTCATCCCAATTGTGGAGCCAGGCTCTTCATCACGTTGCATGGTGTGAGGACACAAGACAACAGATGTAAGCTGAAACACAAGAGATTCTGACTGTACATAAGGAAAAACCTTTTTACTATGAGGACAGTCAGACATTGGAACAAGTTGCCCAAGAGGTGGTACAGTCTCTGTCCTCAGACATTTTCAAGACTAGACTGGGAAAACCCTGAGTACCTGGCCTGACTTCAACACTGACCCTGTTCTGAGCAGAGGGCTAGACCAAGATAACCTCCTAAGGTCTCTTCCAACGTGAACTATTGTATGAGCCTATAATCTATGACAGAAGTATTCACAATTAATTTTTAAGGAATTGAATAAGGTCTAAGCTTGCTCTACTACTGTTAAAAAAAACCACAACCAACCAAAACACCCAAAATCTGTTCTGGAAATACACACAATACGAACACAAATAACACACTCCCATAAGAATTGTATGGGAATAGGAAAGAGAGTCTTAAAGTAGAGGTAAGTAAGAGAAATAGATGTTAAATGCTAATTCTGTAACAAGTTTTAAGTACCCACACATACAGTAAGAGTCAAAATGGTACAGGAAACAACACTTCTAATAGACACACATCATTATCTTGCACATTACCTATGCTGTAGGTTACAGACTTTTAAACCAGCCTAGATAAAAGACTCTATTAAACAACATAAAAAGCCAACATCCCATTCTGGAAGAATTAATCTCTTCCCAGTTTCAACATGTCTAAGTTTTTTTTGGATAATTACAGTTTTTGTTACTGAGCAGTTGTGTAACAAGTCAGATGCAAGAGGCACATTCAGTCCTTTCCTCATCCAATACCTAGGCTGGCTTCTCTGACATTTCAATGGAAGCAGGTGCAAGTCTTTCAAAAGTGAGTTAGAGTGCACTGTGCAGATTTAATAACTGCTTCGCCAACAGACTAAAGTGCTCCTGGTGCTCTAAAAAAATAAATGAGAAAACTGAAGTTCTCTAGAGATCCCCTGGGACAATTACTCAGATGAGAGACAGAATGCTTCAAAGCATGATGAACTTGTTTTTTCCATTCTTATCTTGATTATTTTAGCAGGAAAAGAGTTGGTTCTTGCTAAAGGTGGGATCAGCTCGACTACAGCTGACCTAAACAGCTATGAAAAATTACAGTGTTCTCAAGGTTTCTTCTGATGAAGGAAAGAAACAGATGATGGAACTTGGTGTCTGACACAATCTTATTTACAGCTTGCTTACTTTTCTTAGCACAATACATCACAAGCATGCAATTGTTTTCTGTTCCTTACTACTCTCCTTCATCTACCATTCCATCTAAAGAGCTCTCACAAAGCAGTGTCTGAATTCACACTTCAAGTAGTTGTTTACGCAAGGTCATGAGCATTTGTCTCATTTTCACATTTGTGTCATTTCCTCATTTCTTCTATTCAGCAAAACCCCTCAGCTACATGTACTGTTATTTTACTGAATGACACACTTTTGTTTTGGTGCTTCTTAAATGAAACGCAGTGGCTCACCAGCTTCAGTTAGCACTGTTACAAATACAGTTTAAATTATTGTGTCATCCTACCTAAGTGTGAAAAATAGCAACCCTATGCTTCTTCAGAGAAGAATTCAAACAGTATATAGCCTTAAATACTAAAGCACTTTTACTATTTTCCGGTCTGTCCACTTATGCAACTACTCTCAACTACTGTCATTGTAGTATCCAAGAATTGCACTAAATGACTGGATCTGTTTCTGCTTTTTACTCTAAAGGTGCAAGCAATGAAAACTATGACCACTCTTCTGTGACATTTCTGTTACATGGAATTGTTCTTTTGTTAGCTTTCCAAAGAGATAATTTTTTCCTTCAGTGGGATCCTACTCTTATTATCAACAAATTAAAACAAAACATACAATAAAGGAATAAGGGTCCTTTCTAGAGAGACAAGAGCTAGCTAATACAATCCTGTGCCGTGCTATGCTAACGCTCTACTCTCACATTAATCTTTTGATTTCTGACAAATAGAGGGGAAAGACAGCATATACACCACGAGGATATATAAAAATATAAAGCCAAAGGTTTCAATTTAAGAATTAGAATGGCAGGGTGACGTTTAGGGCATGCAGGTTGTCTTCCACGAAAAACATTCAC
>NW_009632301.1:12953-29749 GCF_000690535.1 Cariama cristata
GGGGGGGGGGGGGGGAGGGATAAAAGGGAAATGGCTACTTTACTTAAAAGCAAATAGCAAGAATTTCAAGCCAAACAGATGTTATTTCCTTACACCAGCCTCAGAAATGACTGAACACAGAATTCATTTAAGATGACCACAAATGAAAAGCAGGGCAACCAATCAGCATCTGCCACAACCAAAAGCCCCCAATTTCTAATGTTAAAAGAACTGAGTACAGGAGACATGCAAGATTAACATCACAAGGTTAATTTTCAGTGTCTCAGATTTTACAATGTCAGAGTCAGAATTGCTCCTTTGCACCACGGACATTTTACAATTTCTTTTCTTCATCCCACACCATCCTCAAAGTACGACAGTCAGGGGAGGCAGACAGCATGTATTTAAACTAGAATTTGGCCAAGGTTTTAGGACTAAAACCTTGGCTTAAGGCTCTGTCCTTGCCCCAAACTTCTAACGCCGGTTCAACATCAGCACTATAGCATTATCACATTCTTATAGCATCTATGTTTTTCTCCAGGAATAGGCTATCACTGTTAGAGACTGTTAATTTCTAACCTCAGTTATCTGTCGACACATGGCTGCAGATGGATTTCAGACACCAATTATATGGATGATAAAACACTAGCTTTCCACAACAAGGTTCTACAGTTGAGCCCTTCCACACACAGCTGCTGGCCAACTGTTGATTATTCACAGCAGAAAGCTCAGCTTTTTCACTGAGTCAATCTGAGCCCCATGTTTTTGATTCACCAATAAAGTCAAGCCCAGTAAATGCAAAAAAGACTCCCAGTTCTTGCTTTTTCTGCGCCAAATGCAGAATCTGATGAAGGGCAAAGAAGGCCATACTTAGAAATGGAGCACAGCGTACAATCACTTTTTGGTCTGTAAGGGAGGCAGGCAGTAAAACGGATGGCACTGGGCTCTGCAGGCAAAGACGGTCCACTTTTATACTGGTGTCATATGGAGAAACTGGATTACCACATAATAACAAGTCCAATGAGCACAGACTATGAGAGTAGGATAGAACCTTATCTATCACTGGATTAATCCCAGACATTCTTCTTACCTAGACTCCACTGAAACACAGACACCTATCTTTCCACCCTATTCTTCAATGCATTTCATATTCTTTGCTCCCTCTAGAAAGAACAGTACATTACATTTTTTATTATATGCTATTTACTCTCCACTATCCTCTTCAAAATGACAGTTTCACATACAGCAGGTTAAGTTTGCTGTTTCTCAAGAAGGTACAACAGTACTTTTAACTTGTCTGTGTTGTCACTGGGAGATAATGTGAATTTATGACTTGAGCACACGAAGGAGCCATTCTCAGACAAACGCATACAGTACACCTTAATTTGCCAGATAGGATCTGAGGTCACATCAATGTAAGAAAACTCAGAAATATTAAACCAAATTAAATCTAAAATATATTGATCCATGTGTACACATATTTCTTAAGAAATAAAATGGCCATTCAGTGAAATACACTGAATGAAGACAAGGAAGAAGTGTTATGTATCTATTGACTTAATATGATTTAAATAAAAATGTTTAGTTCAGTTTAACTTTGAATGTTCCAATGTATATATGAGTTAGCAAACTTCTATGACTTCAACTTATTTATGTATGTAACTCACCCTTTTCTTTTTCCCCAGCTACAGTACGGCTGCACTGAAACAGTGCTTTACACACCAGGTATTCTTCTAACAGGTCCTTGTATCCCTCTGCTGGTCTGCACACTCCAAGATTTTTCTGTTCAGTAGATACCCTCCATTTTAATCTTGTCCCAGAGTAATATTACATATCTGCATTTAAGTACATCTGACAGTTATTAGCCTGAATACTTGACTAATCTAAGTTCTTTTGTACAAAACATGACTGTGTTGTTTCTCCCGATTTAGCATAACTTGCAAAGTTGGAAGCCTTTTTTTCAATACCATGATCCAAGTATCACCTAAAAGTAATTAAAAGTTTACCCTATGCCAGCTCCTTAAAACATTCTTAAAGTGAAAAAATGTATTTCAATATATCACTTTTCTTCTGCTGAGGTTCTTTTCCAAATTTTATGTGCCATGGGCTTCTTAAAAAAATTGTTTGTTTCACTTAACTATTAATTGAATATAGGGAATGTATTCCAATACTAAACAAACAGCCCTCTCAAAAGTACTCAATGAAAGGTCAATTTAAGCAACTGTAACTTCAACGACATACAGCTCTATGGATTTCAGCAGCACTAATGTTACGTTTGCAAGTACTCATGCTAAAGTATCTGGTGAAATCCGACAATTAAAACCCACTGTGTTTCAATTATTAATGTAAAGAAGGTCTATTACCTGTGTTCAGTGAAAAACAAGAGGAAAAACATCATTAAAGCGATTTATTCTGTTTACTTGCAAGCAAGTCTATGAAAAAGCATTGTGAACATATATTAAAAGTACATGAATACATAGGACTAGGTTCTTTAAGCATGAAGCCAGAATTTGAAAAATTGACTGCTTTAAAATACATCTAACTTCCAGAAACATTAAATATCAGTTCTCTGTAAATAATTTTTAAAAAATATACCATTTGTTAGCACAAAACTGACAGCATCCAAACTCGCTAGCCAGTTCTGAGACTGTGCTGAATATCCACTATTGGACATTTCAAATCTCGACTTCTTTACTTCACTCAAGTGTACTCTACTAAATAGACAACTTCATCGCCATCTAAATACTTCCCAGGTCTTTTCCCCAAATAGTGAATTACACCAAATCAGGTGATTTCCAGCTCTCCCACTGCAACCCTATTTGTCCAAGGAACTCCCAGGAACCAGACATGACCCAGACTTCTCTCTCGGATGTTTTTGGCACATGTTAGCATAGCTCTCCTTGTTTTTTGGGCAATGCCAATGTCACCATTCTTCTCCAACTGTCAGAGGAGGCATTCAGGAGAAAATGGGAAACCAAGAACAACTGTACTGCCTGGAGGTATCTGAACATAAACCTTCCACTATACCTGCCCATCCATTTTCAGATGCTGAAAGAAAATCAGGAAAACAAGGTCCATTCCTCACTCATTTTGTGAAACTACTGCACTTTGCAGGCATTAACTAACCCAAGATCAAAAGTGAAATTGTCTCCGAGGCAACTGCCCCTAAAGATAGCAAGATCTGATGTGCAGTCCACTTCTTCAGGGGAAGGTTATGGGTGCTATGGCTGTATTCTCCATCTCATTAATATTTAAAATAGTGAAACAGTCCAAACAGGTCCAAATCCAACATTCTACCACAAAATATTCTACAAACTGACAGTGTGGACACTCTCCCAGCAGGCAGAATACGTGGATTCAAAAGCATGTAGGAGCCAACCCAGGTTTCAAATCCTGAATGAGTCTTATGCTCACATATGCTGTGCTACTAAATTATATACTCACCACCATAGCCAGGAGCTATTACACAGAGGTGAATGATAATATACTGAAGATCCCTTCAGAAAAAAATGAACTACAGGCATCTATATCTTTTGGCACCCAGTTACTTTCAAAATTTTTTACTTTAAGATGTGACAAAAATGTCACAAATCCAAAGTTCATTAACATCTAAAGCTGGTCAGCCAAAGATTTGTTCACCAAGAAATATGATGCTACATTCTACAGACAGTTTCTGCTGCATCATAATAAAGACAAGTTTCTCAACATTAAATGAAAAATAAAAGAAAAAAAAATATTTACCCAATGCAACATATAAGCAAAATGTGGCAAGACAAAGCTCTGATTCTGCCCAATTTACTGTAATCCAAATACCAGGTGCACCTGAACCACTGAATTATTGATTTTGTCAAAATACAGGTGAACAGGTAGAGTTTTGACAAACTGGTGTCATCTACTGAAAAACATTTCAGAAGAAAATTCCATCCCAAGCAGCACTAATCAAAACCCACAGTTCAACAGGGTTTGAGGTTTCATTTCAGAACTCATAAAACTAGATCTGGGAGATTGGGAGATGGTGAAGAATGAGAAACAGAAAGCAAAAACAGAACTGGAAAGTTAAGTGCGAGGAAAATAGAATAAAATAAAGTTAAAAAAACCACACAATTAAAAAAAAAAAACAAAAACAAAAACAAAAAACCCACACACACAAAAAAAGCCCAGAGAAGCCAGAAAAATAAAGCATAAATGTGTGTCAAGGGAACCACAGACTTAAAGGAAAAAAGCCTGAAAAAATAGACTGCATAAAAAGAAGTTTGCACTAGATACTGATTACACTTAATGACAGACAACGGGAAATAGACAAATGAACAAAAAAATCAGAATTCATAAGAAATGTAAAAACTGTAACTAAAAAGAAAATGTGACTAAATTACACTAAATGTTCCTTCCTCTTCAACACAGAATAAAGCATCTTCTACAAAAATAGCTGCATTATGTATTAAAGTGATGAAGAAAAACCTTATCATTAGCAAAAAGGTGGGTGGGACCTTCTTCTGCCATACCTGTCTGATTAGTGCTGAATGGGCCTTAGAAAGGATCGTCTAGTTATTTTGGGTGAAAACTACTTATAGCCCTTCCCATCTCACTCAGCCTTCCTAAACTCATTCCCTTGACACTAAATAAAAGGGGCCAATTTATAAAACTTCAAATAGGCAAAATGTTTTCCTTATGACCTTACAAATTAGATCGCAATAGACAATATTCATTTTTCAGAGGCATCCCACATTGAACAGGAATGTATTAAAGCAAAATAGGTGTTTACTCAGCATCAACATTAGAATAAGTTAGACACTAAGAGGTCAAGATGAAGATATTTTATACTTGGATACTCAGCTAACTGGAAGGTAGAATTTGTGTTCTTAGGAATTCTGAAGCTTCAGTAGTACAAGAAACTATTCAACTTAAGAAGTAAAATTTCTTAGATAATTTGGAGAAGGGGAAAGAAGTTTTCCCCAAGCTCTTTGTTAAAAGAAAAAAGAGATTTTCCATTAAGTTAGGTGAAACAAACTCCCGTAGCTATACAGATTTCCTGCTGCCAGTGTGGTAAGCTCTGCCTTACAACTGGGTTTCCTGGTATCTGTAGTTCCCTTAAAGTCAGTTAGGAGTAGGAAAGACGGTAATTCTATTTGACAGAATTAATATTTCCTCATGAATTATTAAGCTCAGATAGTGTGTCAACAGACATATTCCCTCCAAAAGTTTCTGACCAACCCTACACTGATACCTAAAATTCCCTCATGCCTTATGTAAGTACATTTAAGTGGTAAAAACAAGCTCACATCAATTACAGACTGCAGTAGATTTAAACCACTGTACATGAGGCATACTATTCAGTGAAGACCCATACTGAACCTCTCTCATTCAACAGCTACAAAACCAAAACTTAATTCTGAGTCTTACCCAAAGTTTCCTATATAACAACTCACTGTGTATGCTTTGGTTGCTCCATCTGTTTAAAAAAAATAAGATTATAATAAGACTGTAAAAATAAACATTGTTATAATCTTATTATCCTCATTAAAATCTACAAATGAAAAATTATAAAGTATCTGTTGCTATTATTAACTGTGCACAATGAACACATTTCACAGGACCAGGATCAACAGCACATGACTGCACAGGCAGAGTGTGTCAAAATACTAATGCACATATAATGAGCTATATGCAGAGACAATTGGTATTTTTAGACTCATAATTTTAAAAAGCTACTCTGCAATCATAACGTTCTTTATCTGAACCTTTTTAGCAAGGAACCTTTTATAGATAAATGTAAAATCATCTCCATCAAAACAAATACTTTCAATTTAAGACCTAGACAGTTATTTCCTTCCCCACATATATACACAAATGATTATTTCCATTTAATAAATAAGAATACCCTAAGATCACAAAAAGTAAATGAGAAACAGCAGAGCAGCCCATATTTCTTCATCTATGGTATAAAGAAATATGATCAGCTTGTACAGGAATAACATGTTAAAACGTGTAGTACTACTCTACAGTTGGCTGGACAGTTAATTGCCTTAATCAGTTTAAATTATATTATCTGATTTTCTTTTTAATGGAAATTTTACACACTGAATATTAGAGTTTTTACAGAAACAAACCAAAATGCTTTAACAGCATTTCCTTCTAGTGCAAGCTAGCACAAATTTAACTATCTCCCAGCGGGCAATATAGAGCTATGTTCGATGCTTGTGTATTTTTATTGGCTTCCATTTGATTAAAGGAAACTGTTTCTTTATAGAAGCAAAGTAGAACAATTCCTTGGAGCATTAAAGCACAATATTCTGTGCATATGACTACACAAGGTTTCAAAACAAAATAGATACAATGCTGTTTTCTTAATACCTGCTTTCCTGACTTTGGTGAACGACTCTTTAGTGAAGATTTACATTATTTCCATTTTCTAAAACTCCATACAGTAATTAACAGTCTTCTTTTCAAGATAAATTTAGTTTTGAAATTTCTGTTTTCTATCACTGGCACTATTTATGCTATCAGGAGACAGGAGATAAAGTACAAGCGTAAAAAGTCAGCCATCAAACATTTAAATAAATGCCTTAAACTTCCATAATTTTGCTGAGGGGAGGGTGATAACAACAAAAACATACAGCTCTCTAACCTGCTAAAGAGGCCTAATGTCTCAGGATTTTTTTCAGTGTACTGGCATGGATCTTACTTTAGGATCCAGAAACTTGGAGCCAACATAAGAATGCAGTAGAGTATGAAAATAACAAGCCTTTTCTTTTTCTTCATTCTTCAGTGCACATGTCAGATTTTGAATTTAGAAAACCTCAGAAGCACAAAAAAGTCTACACACTGTAAGAATATTTCATTAATCTACTATAGGAGGGGAGGGAAAAATATCACAGTCAGAATATCAGTGATGCATAGGTTACCAAAACTACTGGAAGATTCAACATTTACCAGTACAGAACAAAATCAAAGCCATAAAATGAAATTCTGTAAATTAAGTAAACATTATAAAAAACCCAACAAAACATCATCTAACTAAATTGAGCTATTTATTTACAGAATAAACTAAAGACAGCATGTGGTACAAAGGAAGCAGAGTCAGATCTTTCTGAGACTGACAGAACCTAATGGGGACTAGGTCTAAAAGATGTCCAACTGTTGCAACCCAGAAAAAAAAATAATCTTAAATGCTTATTTTCATACTGCATCTTTGGAGTCTATCACTACAAAAGTGTCAAAGTTCACAATTGCAAATGATTTTCCATCTTAAACTTGACAGTACTTTCCTTTATAAATGGTACAATGGGAAACATGGCAGTGTGGGAATTAATGTGAGGCAAGTCTGGAAGCTGCTCGAGAATCTGGCTGTTATAAGACATGAACTTTTTTATCCCGAGAATCATCTATGCTTCCTTCATATATGACAAGGTCGCAAGATAAAATATTTCATTACAGTATCTGTGTAAGGGTTATTTTAAAGAATTTGTTTATCTAGAAACAATAAGTAACAAATTCTGACGGTCCAGTCAATTTTTAATTTTTTGTATTTTGTGTTACAAACTGTTGTTTGCAAGGCTTGAATATCTTTCATTTAATAAGGTCTGCTTACTGTACAAAATGCACAGAACAGCTTAGTTGAGTAATATGGCATTTTTATGGCTACGATTTTAACTAGTTAAGCCAACGAAACAGATGACAGCTACTTTCTTCTTAATCTTACTGTTGAAGTAAAGCTGTAAACCTTTTCCTTCCAGAAATAATCCTCAAACTGATTGCTGTCAACTGATTGCTGGAGGGAAAGTCTGTCAACCAAGGACGGGGGAGACAGGAAAGACAAGCTCCCTCTTTCCATGTGTAACCAGCTTTCCACAAAAATGGAAGCTAAATCTGACATAATCTTTGTAAATTAAAGATCTGTATGAACCTCTAAAAAATTATTCTGCATAGTAGCCAATACATTAATTCCGGAAAAACTACATCTGACTAGACTCTATTATCAAAGATACATGATGTTATTCCAGTGTTCAGAATGCAAACCTGCATCTTTGTTCCTCAAAAATGAAAGCATATCTGTGAGAACTGATTTTGGATACTGAGGGATATAGTCTGCCCTTTACGTACTTCAAACAAATTTATATCAAAATTTAAACTCCTATCAGATTTCTAGGTCTAAAATATATTGGCCCTATACTGTTCATTTGTAGAAGATCACCTACCTGCTTCAGAAGGTGTACTGAAGATCATTAATATCTATAGAGAGTTTTGTACCTAGTAAGCACTATATAAATGCTAAATTATGAGAAGGACAGAAGTAGCCCAGTTTCCATTCATCCAGGAACTAAAAAGTTATGCTCAGTATTTGGATTACTTCATTCATGTCTAAAAAGCAGTATCTCTACTAAGGATATATTGCCATTTATCAACACAGTATCTCCCTATTATCATGCTTCAAATTTTTTCAGATATCTACTAAGATCCCGTTATAAATAAATACAATATTAGAACACATTTTCTGTGGTCAATCCCTGCAAAAAAAGGAAAGTCTTCTGTTTGCAGTTTATACAAAGTTTAGTTAGGCATGGTTTTTTCCCTTTAAACATGTTTTAAGATGACAAAAGTTAAGATTTTACTTGCAGAGACTTAAATGTAACACAAAATGGTTGGTTAGCACTCTGAAGAATCATAGCAGGGAAAAAAAATAATTTTCTCCATTGTTCTTCAGGTAACGTGTAACATTTTAGGTAATAACTATATTTGCAGCTTTTATAGCACCAGCTGAAAAGGATTTGCTCTGTATTTCCCAGTTTAACAGATGTACAGTATTAACAGGAAATTTTAGACAACAACAAAAAGAAGAAGAAACAAAAGCAATTATTTTTCTGAAATTCAGATGATGAGCATATGCATTTATATTGATTTTGGATATAAAGGTAAAGGCTAGAGCTGCATACTTGCACAGGTGTCCATTAGCACTTTTTCGATTCCCACCTGTTCACTGCAGCTCAGATGCCAAGAGTCACTTCTCTCCAAATTCTGGAGGCATCCTGAGATGCCTCAGCATCACATAGAGAAGTAAAACTCTTCCATTTTTCTAAAGCAGTTCCTCCAGGACCTGAATTCAGAATCAAATTGCAAAGGCTAGATTACTTCTCGAAACCAGTGTCAAGGTATTAAGTTGAAAGTATAGTTAGGTAGCTCATCACTGTGTCCCTAGGACACTGTATCTTCACTTCAAGGAGGAAAAAAAAGAGAATCAGTAGTTTTGGTATTTTAAGTACTACTTTTTGCAGTTTTCTGTAAATTAAAGCCTTCATTTGACAAAAAGGTTCCTCTTCCTCACTCTTCTATGTACACACATACAAACAAAATACAGCCTTTTAGCTAAAAGCAAATGCACCAGTGACTTGATAAGCCAAAACAAAACTCCTTCTGTTCAAGCAATACTGAATAAAATTTCCTGAGACAAAACAGCTTGATCCTAGACCAAGCTTAAACAGAGCACTGAGTATCACCCTAGAAATCTCAAGCTTTGCTTAAACACAGGTAGTCCAGTGTTTCTTCTGCTCGCTGCTGTTGGCAAAGCAGGTGAGTGTGGCATAGCAAGAGGAAATGTGGAATACAGATGCAGTTTTTCTCAAGATTTTTTTATCATCTGAAGCAAGTATCTATTTAAAAGCCCTTGCATTTTTCCAACATAAGATACACAATTTCTTCAGCTGAATGAAAGGCCATTTAGACTTCATGAACTTCAGCCATAGCCTGATTAATTCATCGCCATTTCACAATCAGTTTCAAGACTACACATTTCAAAATCTCCATATCAAGCCCAGAGGGTCATTCTCCCTTAAAAATGAGGAGGGGAAATAAATTTAATGAAAAAAAAATGCAGTGTCTGTGTGACATATAAAATAGTATTATCTTCACTGTGTCAAATACATGGTATGGGTAATTCACACTCATACACTAAAACATAGACAAAAGGACAACTGCCGATTAGTGTGTGTCTATACAGATGTGCCAGTGCTATTAAATCAGAACAAGAAAGGATGGTGAAAAGACATTTTAATCTGTTCATTATCCTGGCCACACAGCAGTAGTAATCTACATTATTACTGATGAAGTATGGAAGTGAGATGAGATGAGACGAAATGAAAAGTGGTGGAACTACTGGGCTCAGAGAATTGTGACCAGTGCCACAAAATTAAGATGGAGGCTAGTTAATAGTGGTGTACCCCAAAGGGTTGATATTGAGGCCAATGCTGCTTAACATTTTCATTAATGACCTGAATAATGGGACTAGCGCACCCTCAGCAAGCTGGCAGACCATACGAAATTGGGAGTAGTTGTGCTGCCATTCAGAAGGACCTCAACAGGCTGGAGAAATGAAGTTCAGCAAAAGGAAATGCACATTCCTCATCCAGAGAGGAACAATCCTATGCACTAGTAAAAAGCTAGGGACCAACCAGATGGAAAGCAACTGGGCAGAAAATAATGTGAGGGGTCCTGGTAGACAAGAAGTTGAACATGAGCAAGCAAAGTGCCCTTGCAGTAACGAAGGCCAACACCCTTCTGAGCTGCATTAGGAAAAGCACTGCCAGCAGGCTTAGAGAGGTGATCCTTCCCTTCAGCACCAGTGAGGTCACATCTGGAGTACTGTGTCCAGTTCTGGGCTCCCCCGTACAAGAAGAATATGGACATGCTGGTGTGCATCCATTAAAGAGCCAGAGAGATGATATGGGGATTGGAGTATCTGTCATACGAAGAGAGGCTGGAAGAACTGGGTTTGTTTAGCCTGGAGAAGGCTCAGGAAGGATCTTATCAGTGTACATAAATACCTGATGAGAGAGAGAAGACACAGACAGACTCTTCTCAGTAGCACCCAATGAAAGGACAAGAGGCAGAAGGCATAAACAGAAATACAAATATCCATCCTTGGAGATATTCAAAACCCAAGTGGAGATAGCCCTTGGCAACATGAGCTAGGTGACCCTGTTTTGAGCAGGGAGATTGGACTAGATAATCTCCAGACGTCCCCCCCACCTTCTCCAGTTCTGTGATTCTGTGGTTATATATCCATTTGATCTTTTGTGTAAGCATATCCATTACATATATAAAGGTAAACTACTGCTATTTAGCATGATACTGTTAATGTCCTATTCTGAATTTTCAATGTATTATTTACACGACATACTCTGCTTTCTTATCCACAATTAAAAATTCTAAGTATGAAGTAAGAGTAATACTACACGATCATATTTCCATGGAAATCTTGTTACACTTTGGGGATTAAGCAAAATCAACACTAGTGAAAGGTTTAAAAAAAAGTTGCAATGTCAAAAACGCAGTAAGATTAATGCAAAATACTATTTATATTTTTAAAAATGAAACATTTTAAAAGTACTTCTAAATATGCATGAAAGGGTAATTTTTTTTGAGGCTACAGATGAAGGTGCAGTCCTGCAGCAACATTCGCAAGAGATTCTGGTCAATTCCACAATTTCCATTCAAAACTTTGTAGGCAGCACGATGACTGGTAAAGCTCTGGAAACTGTCACTTGTTTCACAGATACCAGTAGAAATCAGGATTGGATTGACAATAGGAACCTATTTTAACAGACAAGAAAGGTCTACAAAAGAAAGAAAGACACCCCAGTAAAAAAAACAGAATCCTGGAGAGATTCTTCACTTTTGAGGTCAAGGAAATTTGGATGTAAAAACTGAGAAAAGGGCTTCAAAGCCCTTTCAGCAGTAAGACATAATTTTCTTCTGTAGAGTTACATGAACTAGCTGTCTTCATAAAGTGATATCTAGAGAATTACAACGTCTTTAAATCATTTCAACAAATTTACTCATCACAAACATAAGTCAGGTTATTCTGCTAAATAATGGACTAAGTAAATTTTAAATTATGCAGTCACAATTACTACTATCCACTTCTATATTACATTTTCAGTAGTAATTCAATGACTCAATTTTCAAGTGTTGCCCATGTCATCATGAAAATCCTACTATATTCCACCTCTGTCCTGTTTTTTTGTTAAGTCTGAAGAGAACACCACTTGAGCAGCTGAACAGAATGCACAGTAATTGTAAGGGGAGAATGGCGAAAGAAAGAAGTAGCAGGGACACAAAGCTGACCCAGGAAATTAAACTAACTATTTAAAAAAAAAAAAAGTGTTTGGACCAGTCCCCTGTTCTCAACAACTAAGGCACAATGGCTTTTGAGCTATTGAATTATGCTTCCTCCCTGGATTATTAATGGATTGGCTACAGGGCAGGGAATTTACAAAGGACCTACTATCATCATCAGAAATCTGTAGGGTACTACTCCTTTTAAACACTGAGTAGCAAAAAAAAAGCTAGATCAAAGTGGAGAGTATACTGGAGAGTAGAAAACACAGTGCTTAGGTGTAAGAAGAGAGAAGCAAGTGACCTAGGCAATTGTTATCCTGACTTCAACATATGAAAACTTGGGTTTTTCTTTTCTTCAATTAAAAGATAATTAACAATAAGGAGGACCATTTAAAAAACATCAGGATAATTTCAACATAACTTAAAAAAGACATCTTAGTCTAGAACAAATAACTTAACTTTTAAAAGCAAATATTAAGGCAAAGGAAATCCAGAGTCCAGTCTCTCCAGACTTCAGTAAGGAATTTGATATGGTATCACTCATCAATTATTTACTGAGTTGGAAAAGATAGGGTGTAACACAAAAATAAAGTGAGTATAAAACTGACTAACAGTGACATATTGAATGGACTTATTTAAAATCCTTCTTCACACTCATCTTACGTCATGTCTGTGAACCTGGGAAAAAGTAGAGGTGTTTTGATAAAAACTGGTTACAGGAAGCACTCTTGATACAGGGGAGGCTCTCACCAACTTACTGAAGAAATTGGAGGACCATTGGGGTAGGCATATTAGAAATGGGAAAACATTTAGCAACTCTTCAAAGCCATATGATTACAAATAGCAGAATTTCTGTGATTACGCGGTCTTACTATTTGAGAGTAACAGGAAAAGAGAAATCACACACCCATGTCTAGTTTACTGCAAGAATATTAAGCCAACCTGGCATACCTGTAAAATAAACTTGATCTTCATCCATATCTGATAAAGCACTTTCAGTAGACCAAGTGGAGCATTAGCACTATTATTCAAGACTTTGAGGAAACGCTTCAGGTACAAGGTATTTGATGCAAGTGAGCTACATTCAGGAGAATCAAGTTACTAGGCTCTGTATCTTCCTATTTATTCTGTTTTACTAGACAGACTAAAAGGTGCTTGCTCTGCTTGTTTGATCCTAGCACATAAAAGCCAAGGAAGGCACATGATCAATGTTTATAATTTATTGAGGGCTACACACCAAGGAAGTAGTTGCTTTTAAATAACAATACTGAGATATTAAAAATTAGGAATCAAAGAATATATTTAGGCTGGAAGTTCAAAGAAAATTTTAAGCATTAGGAGAGAGAATTTGAAACATCCTTCCAGAAAGAGCAACAGGGCAAAGTGCTTAACTGGCTTTAAGGTAGACTGTGGTGACTTTATGACTGTGATTAGGTAAGATTGTCACCTAACTCAGAAGGGCCATTTCTTCAGCTTTGAATTACTATGAAGAACTGCTCCCTACTCTGCTTTCCCCCTTCGCAGTCTTTTCGTTCCCACTATTCCCACTAAAGTCCAGTTGGGGCTATGAGAGGACTACATCCAATTTCTTATCTTTAAGAGAAAACACTCTTAAGACTTAAACCCCTACCCCTCTAGCTTACATGTTTTTATAGAATATTGCATCAAAGCAGATGACGAGAAGCACTGCTTGAGATCAAAAGATTTAATCAGCAACTAAGCAGAGCAGTGCATTGCAAACATACTGAAATGATATCACCCCTTTAGGTCTTCATTAAATATTTGTCCTCCTTGGCAATTTAATGGATTCCTGATTACTATATAAACAATCAAAAAAGGAATTTGATTGTACTCTATGCATATATGACTCAAAAGTTGGCACCATCCTTTCTATATTGATGTTGCTACCCAAAAACTTCACATAAGCTTCTGTTAGGACATACAGCTACCTGCACCTCTCATAACATACTACTTTTATGTTAATCATCGAACAATTCTTCAAAAGATTTCTTATGGCAGTATATAATTCAAAAACAGCTACAGAAAATAGAGAGGGCATATTCACGTGACTACAGATATGGACCAGTTGCCACATAGTTACTTGTCTAGCATTAAGAGAACATTTAAGTAATGTTGCAGACAGTTAATTCTTCTCCATTCAGCTCCTTTGAAAGCTATGTCCATCAAGAAATGTGCAGCACAAAAATCATGCTCAACCTGTTGCAGATGTTGAAGAGGTAGGCAGGTCTGCCATTCACTGAAGTCACCAAGCCCACTATCCGTTGTATCAAACACAATCAAGTCATTATTGTAGGCAGAATGAAGTCTGGTGACTGTAAAAACAAACTTCCGGCTGACAAATGATTTTTTCATTTTAGATTAGAAAACAAGCAAATGCTTCTGCAATGTAACTTGATCCACACATTGGCAGCAAAACATAAATTTCACTTAAAAATGTACACTAGACTGGAAGTTAAGCAATGACAGAAATTGTTCAAACCCCTAATTTTTCAGAATTTCCATGTTATCCACATATGACCTACATAGCCAAAGCACTGACCAGAACAATGCCGGTTACACAGAAGAAGTATTTCTATTATAGTGCTATCTCAAACCAATAAATGTCGACCACTTAGTATACTTTGGCCACTTTGGGGACTGTGGTTCATTTTAGCATTTCCAGTTAGAGACAGAAGAATCAGCAAAGAAAACAAATTGCTCTCCTGTTCCAAGTTCAAAGATGAAGTCCACTTTTATTGACTGTCATTTGACCTCTACTATCTCTTTTCCTGTGGTAAATCAAATCTTCATCAACAGAATCTCTTTTAATTGGTTTGTTACAGACTAGACTGAGGCTTCCAACTTAAATGTCATAAACTGCTGTATATGAGAGTATGACTTAGTTCAACAATGACATGCAGTCTTGGATTTGACAGAAAGACTCCATTTCAAAATGTTTTTTCCCCTCTGACTACTCTCCTTTTAAATTTGTGTCTTTTTATTTCCAGCTTGTGCTTATTTTGGGCTCCTTATTTTGGTGGTATAGAACAGTGATACGAAAACTACTGCATACATGCTTGTTTTCAAAAAGTATATTGAGTGGTTAGCCTAGCTCATATGTTCTTGCTCACCTCACAGATTTCTGGGTTATTATTAGTTTATTTTACTAGTATAGCCCTCTTTTGCCACAGACATACACACACTGTTACAATAAGCTCACAACTTACGAAACTTGCAAATCACATGTGCTGTTGAAGAACACAAACTCCTTAATTCCCTCATTCTGATGACAGGACTTAATGTAATGCACAGGCTCCATCTATAATACACAACAACTTTTTAATCAGAAAGCAATATTTTTACATAATTGGAACACGAGAACTTAATAATATTTGCCATTTACAGTATTACCAAAAATTTTGGGCTACTAAAGCAACTAACTCCAATCTAAATTAGCTCCATCTGAAATGATAAAACCTCAGTGTAGTTTTGCCAGCAACAAAACTAGTCGAATATATGAACATTCACTGATGTCGTAAAACTAAAGTATTAATAATTTCTACAATATGAAACCATGATCTTATAAGCCTAAAATCTTAATTTCTTGTCTTATAAAGGAATACTTGCCACAGGAATAAATATCCCTAACTGCAAACATCTTACTGAACAGCAGTTCTCCCCAATTCAGCTCATTTAACAGGCAAGTGTCAAGAACTATTACAGTATTGCCTTACAGACAGTAAGCAAAAGTCCTGGAAGTAGCTTATCACATTTTAAAAGTTTTTTTCAAAGGATGGAAATAATCAAAGCAGACAGCACACAGATTTTAGTTGCTGTAGCTGAGAAAGTCAACCTTTTCCAATGGAAGTTGTGGTCTCCCTAGTCCAAGTTTTCTCCATTCTGTATCGGTTTTGTACAGATTAAAAACTGAAAGTAAAATTCAACAGTCTAGTTATTCTCAGTCTTTCCATGTGTAGCAAAAATAAGAGGACATATGTGATTCTAAAGCATCATCCTTACACTGTCAACCACTTCCAACTCCGCAAGAGGTTTCAGGCTATAATGTGTAAATCATTACTACATGCTCCACTAATACTTTCTATTTAATCAGGAGAGTAGAAAAATCCCCTCTAGAATTACAATAAATAACTACAGTTTAGTTTGAAATGAAATGATGTAGTTTATATCTGACCTGAGCTTCAGTCTTTTCCTAGTGGGAAATATAAATTCAGCATTTGGATACATAATCTTACAGCTCTCAGAAGCCGACTCCACCGCGAACACTTTACGTGATTTATAGCTCTCCTCCAGATTCAGACGAGAAGTCTCGGCGGAGCAGGTGCAACGGGGTATTTTTTCCTCCGTTCGGAGATCATTCCCTCGTATGTAAATTAACTGGCAAGTCTTCCTCACTCTCGCGTAAGCGGGGAAGATGAAGCTAATGGATTATCAGCGTTTAATTTCTCATACGGAGCGGCTGACCTGGCAGCCCGGTGGAGGGAGCGGGCTCGTTGTTGTTACTGCTGAAGCCACAACGTTTTTGACAGTGTCAGCGGCGATAAAAGTGCGCCTGGCTCCCGCACAGTTATGCCAAGAGACCAATTTTTAAACCAGGAGAAGGATCTGGGGGGAATCTCGGGGACGCGAGGCGAACCCCCCCGCGCCAACACGCGCATTTCTCTCTCCCCTCCCGGCAAGTTAAAACT
>NW_009632302.1:0-2181 GCF_000690535.1 Cariama cristata
GGCGGCGAGGTCGAGGTGCCGGCAAACTGCCTCCCTCCTCCGGTGCAAGGGATGGCCACGGAGCAGGTTGCCATGGAGAACCGGGATTATTCCGCGCGTGTGTGTACCAAGGCTGGGAGGAATATCGTAATTTTTATTTTTCTTTTCCTTTTATTTTTTTTTTTCCCCCAAATATTCGCGATGGAGCACGATGCCGTCGAGCGAGCGTGCTCACCCGACCTTGGGAGCTACAACCTCCGAACCCCATCCCCATCCCCTCCTCCCCTTCTTCTACAGCTCCGGCTTCTCCATCGGACTCTTATCTCCAATAATCCCCCCGTAAGAGGGCTTTCTGCTTGTTATGACACCCAGTGAAAGCGTGGGAGAAAGATCCTTTCTTCGCCCTTGTCCTCCACAGCCAGCCACTAGCCTGAATGGGAGGCTTTTTTGTGTCTCTGTGTGCCTGACTAATTGAGCTGAAGGACTTGCGTCTGGAAGGGCTTGAAAGGGACTTTTGTTGCCGCTCCGGAGTTTGTGGAAGGCGAATGAGCCTTGCTTTCTTAGGGAACGCGGGTCCTGGGCAAATTCGACTCTCGAGTGCTCCCGGCTCCTGGTTCTTTGGGAAAATTAGGAGGGGAAAAAAAAAAAAAAGTGTTGGGTTTGGTTTTGTGTTGGGTGGGGTTTGTTTTTTTTTTTTTTTGTGGGTTTTTTGGGGGGCTATCGGCAACCCCAGGGGCTGGAAAATTGAGGCTGGTTAAAAAAAAAAAAAAAAGAAGTAAAGATCTGGCCCTGGAAAGGTTGGTGAGCCAGCTTTAAAAAAGGGCATGGTGAGATGAGTTAAAACCAGTTAAAAATAAATGTCAGGAGCCTTTGCCTCCAAAAATCACAGTATCCAGAGCCTTCACCTCCTCATTTTTATTTTTTTTTAAGGCCCAATGATCAAAACCCAAACCCCTCTGTAATCCCAAGGGAAATTGTTTCGTGGTCTAAAGGGGCTTCCCCATCCCGTTGCATCCCGGGAGGCGATGAGCGTCGACTATCACGAGGCGATTTGAGTCGCCGTTGCAATATTCCTCTTTTCCACTTGCCCTTGACAGGAATGGTGAAAAGTCAGGATTCTCCCTGAAAATCTTTTAGTTAGCACCGGGTGCGGGGTCGTCCCCGGGTGACTCCCAGTACCGGTGACCACGTCAGCGTGCAGGAGGGAAGACCTCTGCTACCAATACTACCCCCAAACCCCAGATCTTAAAAAAAAAAACAAACCAAACAAAAACCACAAAAATCCTGCTTGGTAGGAAAAACAAGAGGTTTGCTGCAGCAATTTGGGATTTTAAAGTCTCTTCTCCGCTGGGAAAGTTGGTTTGGGGCACCTGGCTGGAGCCTTTGGGGACTTTCACACCCAGCGATGCTGTCCCATGTCCCATCCCAAGGGCTCGGTGTTTCCACCCATCTCTTTCCAAGAGATTTCCTTCCCCTCCTGGATCATTTTTCATGTTCTGGTGCTGGATTCATTCAAACACCAGCAGCGGTTTTTCCCAGCCCGTATTTTCCCCACGACGGGGCTTAGGAAAAGTCCGGTGCTGAGCATCCCGCCTGGAAAGCATCCCCTGTGGCAAGGCGGGAAGATGGGGTTTTGGGGGAGGAGGGGGTGGAAAATGGGGCTTTTTTGGGGGGCAGAAAACAGCCTGGCACGTGGCAAAGGCCGGGCAGGGTCGCTCGTGGGTTTTTAAATGGCTGATGGTAAAAATGGGGAAGAAAGCGACCGTAGCAGGGATGCTCGGCGTCGGGCGTTCTGCTCCCGTCGCACGCTTCTCTTGGGACGTGCGGTCCCTCGGCCTCGTCGAGAAGCCGCTTGAAATTATTGTCTAGAAATATGTTTCCTTTGTCATTTTTTCTTCCTTTTTTTTTTTTTTTTTTGAAGTCTGGTGCATGGTGATACTGCATTTGCAGAGCTTGATCCAGAGGAATTGCTGTCAAAGCTGCCAGGCTCCATTCCACCCCCTGTGTGGATAAACACTCCCAGCGTGTGTTATTTGGCAGGCGATTTCTAATGCAAAGTGATTAAAACATTTTGAAAGTTGAATTTTTTTATTTTATTTATTTATTTATTTTTGGATAAGGCTGCAAATGTCCACAGCACCTCTTTTCCCAAAGGCTATGGCCTGGTGCTTTTGGGCTACGAAAAAAGAAATGTTGGAGTTT
>NW_009632303.1:0-6586 GCF_000690535.1 Cariama cristata
TAAGAGAGAATAATAACGCGATGGCGGAGAACCCTTGTGAACTGCTTTCCTGAACTGAAGTAGGATGCGCAAAGGCGATGCTTCCCAGCCCGAGATGGGACTTCGTTCCTCTGACTCGAGAAAAGTCCCTGTTGCTTTTCTCTGGTGTTTGAAGAGACAGTACCACTGCTGGTGAGCACTGGCTGATCTGAAGCTCAGTTGATAAAGGCATGAATACATGAAGAGAATCCCCTGTGGATTTAATATGCATGCGTATTTGTTTTCAAAAATTGATGCATGGTAGCGAGGCGAACTGAGAGTCTGCGTGAGGTCTGAAAAGCACCATTCTGCTAGCTCCCTGCGCTGAAGAAGTCCTAAATCAACCCTTTTGTTCCCAAACCAACATAAAAGCATTTGGGGATTCCTTCTATTTGCCTAATGATCCCCTAGAGTGCCCACGGTCACCTTTTCAGTCTTTACAAGGGGAACTAGAAACCACTGTTCCCTTTCCCTTCCCCTTCTGTTTCTCCTTCTCCCTCATGTTTTCTTTCCTCTTCCCCTTCCCATTCACCTTTCTCTTAAGAAGCTTGTAATATCCAAAACCACTGAAAGCATAACATGTCAAATATTATTATCCACAAAAATGGACCAGCGTGTGTTTACATTTTTGAGAAACTATCTAATTTCATGTTCTTTCATTATTTTTCCTTAGGACCCTCGCCTCCTTCAGCATCCAGGCTGGACAGTGCTCATTTGAAAAGCAGGTGCTTAATGATTGATTTTACGCTCTTTATTCAAGGCCTTATTTACCACGCACTCTTCCGACTCTGCTGAGAAAGAACTATTCATTTCTGGGTGGGAGACAGAAGCACAAAGGGACGAGGGTTTTGGTTGGGACACCTGCGCCGGGGTACGCAGGATGTGGTTTTCAGAGCGCTGCAGGGTGGGTGCTGCGGGTGCCCAGATCACAGCCCCATTTGCCTCCAGCCCAGGAACAGATGCTCCAGACTCCTGCACGTCAGAGCCAGGATCCCCAACAAGCTCCTCAAAATGAAAATCAGTCTTAGCGTGAAAAACGTTCACAACCCACGTAAATCAGCTTCACATGACTTGACTAGTGCTATGTAGGAAATCCGTCACACAAACTCAACGGGGTAGAGTCACATTTTCCAGGGAAACCTATACCAGCTTTAATCATTCTCTCCCTTTTTATATTCCCCTACCTCATTTACTAAATACTTTCCAAAAGATGAAGTTGGGGTCCTACAGAGAAATCATTGCCTCCTGTGTGCAAAGCTGATGCATCTCAATATGTTTCTGTTTTTCCAGTGTTAGGGGAAAGGTTTCTGTACAACACTTGTGTTTGATTATGCAATTACAAATGATCACATGCATCGAGGAGACAAATGTTCTGCTTAGTCTACTTACTGTGTCCTTTGCAATCCTAATAATTGTTCTGGTAGTGCTACGTATTCTTTAAAAAGAGGAAATTGCACGCACAACAGCGAACACTAGAATAGATATCCACCATCAGAATTTAATGATGTGGCATTATATTGGCACTTAGAGAGATCATCAGAAGAGTTTAGATCCTTTAGATTGCCTGCATAAAAGTCTGCACTCTGAGCTAACAAAATAATTGATAGCAATAGCAGGTTGTCAGCCTCGAGGCAGTTTGATTCTAGAAAGGCAGAGAGCATTTTGCAAGCAAGTTTCAAAACTATCTGCTGACAGACGGGTTTGGCTGTGAGCAGCAGCTGAGAGCAAGGCTCTGCCCCGCCAGCGCCGCTGGCTCTGCCGGAGGATATCTGGTCACACACCCCGTCCCAGCTGGCTCTGGGCTCTCAGCTCCTTGCACTGCTCGTCCCAGTCCCGCTGCACACACCGTTCAGTCCTAGGCTCCTCCTCACCTCTGCACTCTGTTTCTAACCCCCACCTCTCCCAAATCCACAACCCTCCTAGATGTCCCCTCATATCTGCTCTGGCTCTTCTTTCGTCCCTGATGCCACGCTTGGGCCAGGCTGGAAGTGCAAACGATAACATCTTCTGTCACCTGTTTTTTCATGGTCTCAGCTCAGAGAAGAAATTTCAGGGACATCAAGAGGATCCTGATATTCATCATAGGAAAGCAGCTGTGAGCAGTCAGCTTTGTGCAGATGTGACATGAAGAAGGGAGGGGACACTAGGGGTCCAGGGCAGAAGGGATCACCTGTCTCACAAAGTCCAACCACTCACAATCACAGCAGCCGTGCAGTGTACTCCTGGCCACACCAGAGACTCAAGGGATTACCTCTACCCATCACAAACCTGGCAGCAAAAAACCAGCAGCCAGAACTATCATGTGCCACGAGAAGACCCGAGGGTGACTGAGGGCATTGCCAACGTCCCTGCCTGGCAAGGGATGTGTCAAAGGGAATGCCCAGAGGATGCCACAGAGCCTACCCCAGCCTAAGCCACCGCCTCTCGCCCTGGTGCAAGCAGAGTCGTCAGGAAACGCATGGTGTTCTCCAGAGGGTGCCACATCATAAAACCACTGAACGGTTGGGGTTGGAAAGGACCTTGGAGATGTCTCGTCCAGCCCCTGCAGATCCCCTTAGAGCAGGTTGCCCAGAGCCTGCTTTACTTGAGTCTTGGACACCTCCAAGGACAGAGACATCACAACCTCTCTGGGCAACCTGTTCCAGGGCCTGACCAACCTCATCTTGAAAAAAATCTAAGTTAGGCTGGATCACTATGACTAGGCGACATAGATAGTCCCATGATAGTCACCAGTGGCACCTGTGACCACCAGTGATCCCCAGAGGGAACTTACCCCACACTGCCAGCTCCCTTAGCTTACTCTGCAACTTAGAAATAAAAGCACAGGGAACGTGACGTAGAGTCACTGAAGTTGTCTGGACGTGAGCCAGCAGACAACTGGCCACAAGACTTGTCAGAGAAAGTGCAGCGTGGTAGTGGTGAGCCTACACACCTGGCACTAGCTGAGATACGTCTGTACCACCACCAGACTTCATAATTAAAGTATTCTCCATCACCCGTCCAACTACTCCAACCAGCCACCACTATGGCAGTACCAGAGCTTCAGAGGACATCACGTAGGATGTCACAGCTGAGGTCAAACAGGCCTTTAACCTTTACAACTTTTCTTTTACTGTATAGGAATCAAATTATGTGTATATATAAAAATATAAATATGTTGTTATTTTTCAAGAGTACCTTCATTTTTAAGTCACATCAAAGTCTGGGAAAATCTAACTTGCTCCCCAGAATTTCATGAACCTTTTTGGTTATACTTTCATTGGAACAAAGTAGTCCAAGAAGTGCATTCCTGAGAAAAGCAGCACTTGCAACATTGTGAGACCAGATAAGAAAAACACTAAGAAATAAAAGCAGGGAAGGCAAGAGCTAAGAATCCCAAATTCCAACTCACCTCTGAAAGTCAGAAACGGTACTGTGCGTCTGGCACAGTTGTCTGCTATAGAGGAGAGTAACTGGGGAGCAAAAGATGGAACTGGTTTAACTATTTAATGACGTGCTAATAGACTACACATTTCTTTGATAAGTTGCTGTCTTTGAAAATTCACGAAACTCTGCACAGCAATGGATTCTTCTTGTGAATCTTAGAGACTTGTTACAAATGATTACCTGATTATAAAATTCTCTGCAAACGGGGCTTTGTAACCTTTCCAGCAGACCGCCCTGCTCTCTGTTGGCTCTTTATCTTCAGTGCAGAAACATGTGTAACATTTATAGCAAGGGCAGCGCTTGGAACTCTCTCTAAGTTCTGCAACACTTTACGAAAAGCCCAAGTATTTCTGTTTGTGCAAAACAAAACTTTTCCTAAATTTGTGTTTACTTACAGACACAAAAAAGTACACTGTGTTGCTTGCCAGACTCGATTTTTCTGTTCATAAAACCTTTAAAGCAGCAAAAATCTTCCATCATTATTTTGTTGGGGTTTATTTTTCCTTCTTTCGGTAAGTCAAACTCATTTGGTAAGTCAAACCTCCGCTTTCTACTTAGCCAGCTGCCTACTCTGAGCATAACAGATATTAGTGAGTTCAGTGGCATCTTGATAGAACATGAACATTTTGAATATTGAGGGAGGGGAGAGGCTAATTTTAACTTGCTGCTGGAGATATAGTGAACAAGGTGATCTATCAGGCCTTTCGGAGACAAAGAAATAATTAAGATAAATACAGTAAATTCTTGAAACATGACTTTGTAGGAAAAGCCTGAGAAAAAGACTTGAAGTTGGACTCTGTGCTGTTATATCTCAGGCAATGCATTTTTATATGGCATACGTCATGCACACTAAAAAACTTCATTTGGTGAGCTGCGCTGACAACTGGCTTTGTTCACCTTTGTTCTTATTTAAAACAGGTTGTTCCACGCAGCTGTTAAAGAAACTGTGCACGCACACACATTTGCACACAGGCTTTTTTATTACTCCTCAGATCTTTCTAAATAAGTCATGCTGCCTAGATTTTAAATTCTTTTTCTCTTTGTAGCATGAAAATTGCCCTACGTTAGGATCTGCTGCCTTTTATGGAAGCATGATTCAAAAGTTTAACAAAAGCATTTCTGGCTTTGTTCTCCTTTCCTCCCCCCTTTTTTTTTTCCTTCTGGTTTTCTGCTTTCTTAACACTTGTGTATATCCTTTTGATACCTGGGAAAGCTCGGTATCTCCAATACTGGTGGGACTCCCTGATGTAAAAGTGATTACAGCTGAAGTAGGACCCATCTTTGTCAAGGATACCGGTTTATAGTATGATTTGATTGTTATTTTGTGAATAAGCATCAACAGTGTCATAGAAGCAGGCTGTGGCCCTTTGACCAAAGCATCTCTGGAGTCAGGGGAAGAGGTGTCCAGGACCTCAGAGAAGCGCACGTGGCAGGATGGTTCATTGCTGCCGGCTGTGGACCTGCCATTTTTAGCATTAGTGCTTCATGTATCCGTGCTTTCTCAGAGCACCCCACTAATGCCGTCTTTACCTGCTCTGTCTCCACCTTTGTTTTTCTAAATTACTCACTTTTGATGTGTTAGGTGTTCATGTGGAAAAGTGACAGGGAGAAGTGAGCTTGATGCTTTGAGAGCAGGGACAGCCATGCCTGTTCTCAGCTTGCCAGGACAGACTTGGTCTTTTGGCAGTGTCTTGGCCTCCTTTGCTCAAGTTGGATCTGGGACATGAATTAAGCCTGACTGATTTTCACCTGTGTGTTGCTTTTGTTCTGTTGGCAGCTGGCACTCTGTTGTTGCCCCTTCTGCTGCCTCTGCCTCACCTCACTTCTCCAAGTGTTGTTTTATAGAACAGAAATACTCCGTCTAGAGATAAGGGTCCCATTTTTAAGCGTAACAGTAAGTAACTCATAAAGAACAGTGGTGAATATTCCCTTACGGGAAACTGAAAAGCAAGGCAGAATTACTTTTTTCCCCTGAAGTGTATCATCTGTCGGTGCAAACAAATTCTGGGAAGTCCCAGTGCCTGTGCTATAATGCATCAAGCAACATCATCAATAGGATGCCTTCCGCTTCTTTTTTGCTGTATTTTTCTTTTTATATCTTCTTTTGCTTGCAGCTCGGTCTCTCTTCCATCTTCATCTCTTCACCATCTTTCTTCCTTCTGTCATCCACTTGGAAGGCTCTACAGCGCTCTACTTTTGCCAACAGCTAGTTCCCCTCACCACTCCTTTTGTTCTCATTCATCTCTTAATTCAGATTCACTTCCCATATTCTTTGTCTTGTGGTTGTCATCCCCTGCCCTAAACTTGCCTTTTTGCTATTCCTCATCCTTTACCTTCCAGTTCTATCAGTTCAGTTCTCGTCCCATTGCTCTAACTCCTGCTGACCTTTTCTGGACTTCCTTTTCTTTTGTGCTTCTTCTCACTGACCTTTCCTCAAAGCAAGGTGATCCGGTGACTGACTGGGATTGAAAAGCACCTGAGTCCTATGCCTAAAACTAAATATTTTCCACCTCACTGCTTCCCATTTGATACACCACTGAAATAACGTATTTGATAGACTGAATAAAATAAGTGGGCAGGAAAAATGAGAGAAAACAGGCTCCAAAGAATTGCTGCTTTGTTTTAGCATCAAGCAAGCCAAGTGATGATGTCTGGAGTCACCATGACAGGGTCTCAAACATGGGAAAGTGTTCAAGAAGAAAGAGCGAAGAGGTTTAAAATCTGGATTTAGGAAGTGGCATCATTTATATAATTGCACGCACTGGGCTAGGCAAGCATGGAAAAGCTCACACAGCTGTACAACAGCAATGCAGCTTGAGAGCAAGAGTCTGCTCAAGTGGAGTCAATATAAAAACTCCATCTCCCTCAATGAAGAGTCTCAGATTTTCTTAGAAATACAGGTTATGTGTGCACTGTTTTATATCATATTTGGCCACTTCAGTCACAGCTTGACGTAAGGAGAAAACAATACACACCTATAAAAGCAGAGAAAAAAAAAAAATCTCATGAAGATTCCTTCTTGATTTTTAAATGTGACTTCCTGTGAGCACTATATTCAGTGATATAGCAAATAATGAATCCTCAGTAAAATTTTTTAATGCTGTAAAAGAGCAATGTGGTGGGTTGACCCTGGCTGGAGGCC
>NW_009632304.1:0-49104 GCF_000690535.1 Cariama cristata
TGTGTAACAGGCATTATTCCAAATATTCAAAGAGATGCTAATTAAATTACTTTTAGGATAGGATCCGCCATGCTTCAGTCTCATCACGGACTGCTGTTTGGTTTGTGGCCCAGTGTTGCTTTTTTAAAATGGAGTTCAGGTGCTTTTCTTCAGATAGAGAAGAGGGGAGGGATGAGAAGACGTATTAGCGGAAGGAAAGGTGGATTTGTGAACTGTTGCTTAAAAGAAAGGAGAATATTTCATGTGTTGCCATGTCTGAAGATGCTTTATTGGAAGAGGACATTTGGGAGTACAAATCCATTAGGAAGCAAAAGCATCAGAGTAATTCAGAGAGCATCTCTACACCTATGCAGAAAGTAAGTGATGGCAAGTGCAGGCCAAAAAGAAAGAGAAATAAAAAAAAATCCATAGAAAAAACTGATACACTTCAGAAAAGTGAGCAGACATCAAGGCCAAATCAGGATGTCGATCAATGTAAAGATGACAGTAGCGTGCACTCCCAGGAAAGTGTGAGTAGCCTGACGGAACAGAGCTCACAAAACGCAAAGCCTGTTCATGATGGATACTGTCCGAGCTGCCAGATGCCCTTCTCCTTGCTATTGGTCCAGACACCTCGATGGCACGTTGTTGAATGTTTGGATGCTCCAGGATCCATTGAAAAAGGTATGAATAGGGTAAGAAGAAAGCCTTCAGAGAAAAGTTAAAGGCTTCTCACATATTGTTGCTGTAAACCTTGGTTTTCATGTTTAGTTCAAAATCTGAGATGGTGGTGGTTAGGAATTTTAGAATGTTATTAGTGATCATTTATCAGTATTATTTTCGTATGAGATTTTTGGTTCTTTGTGAAGAACATGGAAATCTGACATGACGATCTGTCAGAATCTAATCTCAAAACGTTGTAGAGTAGTGATAGAGATTCGTGGTTGTTTATCAAGCTCCAGTTTTAGTCGTTTATTGAAGAAATGGAAGGTGCGTATTTACCATTTTAAAATAATGGAATGTGTTTCAATTACTTCATCAGTGTCAGCAAAAACAACCTCCTTCAGTTAAGCGGCTGCTACTTTTGATGTGAACTTTCTTTCTCCTTAGGTATAAATTTCATTACCCTGTATCCGTGTTGCTGTGTGATTTGTCCAGTTGTCTATGGACAGTTGGAAGCTGAAATCAGTCTGTTGTGCTAATTTACTTGAAATGTTAGCCCCTAGTCCAGTATGCTTTAGAAATTTTGTACAGAATTATACGTGAACATTCCTGTATCATAAGACTACGCAATTTTCTTTTGAGTTCTGTACAAGAGGAATGAAACTGACTCATTCCAATTGCTAGTTTCATGTGGGGAAATACCATGTCTGAATAGATGCAGGTATCCAACTTATGTTCTTAATACACGTCATAACTTTTGAAAAACAGAAAGCATACAGTCAGGAAATGAGTAAAGGCTGTTTTAGGTAACACAGTCACTTTCCTTTTTATATCTTTGTAACTTTCCTTGAAGTTTCTTCTTCAGAACAATGAAATGTGAGTCCTTTAATCCCAATTTTGGTAGTCATTTTAACTTAAGACAGATGTGTTAACTCCTCATTTCCATCTCTTACTCCTATAATTAACAGATGAAAAGTCCTTTTGATTGAATCTATGCATTCACCTTAAAATCCTTACTAGTTAGACTAGCAAATCCTCAACAAAAAGGCTTAGAGAACAGCCATAGATTTTTTGCTTGTATCTCAATCCTGAATGCTTTTTTCACGTAAGTTAATACAGGACTCTTTTTTTTTTTTTTTTTTTTTTTTTTTAATTTAATGCATAACCCAGCAGATGATTTGAAATGGAATTTTAGGTTGATTTAGAACTGAGATTTGGGTTATTTTGAAATATGTCTGCTGGCCTTTTCTGGTGCTAATGCTCTGAGCTGATTGCTTGCATGTGAGAATTCTAAACTAGAAGCCATATGATTACATTAGCACAGGACTGAAACAGGGTTAAGTGCTGTTGTTGTTAGAGGGCTATATTCATTCAGGCATAGTGCTGTATTAGCAGCACCTGTTTGGTTTTAGGTTGGAAGCATTCTCATTTCTAACCAGCTCAGGGCAGGAGGTCTTGGCGGCTTGAAAATTATTTTACTTGTGCCTTGTGTTCTCCAATAGCTGCATTTATAAGAAAAAGCTTTTAAATTGTGTGTCATATGTGCTTTTTATTTTAATAATTATGTCAACTCTCTTTGCAAAGATAATAATATTACTTCTCTGTTTAACTCTTTTTGTAGAGTGTCCTGATGGTTTACTGTGCACTTCCACCATTCCATCACACTACAAGCGTTACAGCCATTTTCTGCTTGCAGCAAGCAGGGCAGGAGATTATCTTGTAAACTCTTCAGCAAACACTTTGGAGAGGAAGATGACATGTTCTACTCCTGCAAAGCCCAGCTGTTCCCCAAGTCATGTAGAGGAAATCTCACAGAATGAGAAACCATCTAATAATGTAAAAAATGTCCCGAATGATTACTGTACATTGATGGTACAGAGTTCACCACAAATGAAGCCTCTAAATATAATCACTGAAAGTACTTCCTCTTTTGCAGATGTTCAAAAGCCTCGACAGACATTTCAGCTTACACAGGCCACAGATAATAGTTGTAAATTTGAATTTTATGACTTTGCATCCTCTCAAGAAAGTGGAACAGGAGAAGATCTGTGTAGTCAGAAAGATACAAATCAGCCAAGTCTACTACACTCAAAAGCGGACTTCAGTGACTGTGAAATTTCTTATTCTCCACTGAGTGCTTTTGAGGAAAGTGAAGAGGAAACTGAAGAAGAGGAGAAGAAAGTAAAAATATCACAAAATAAATTATTCGAAGTCTGGAACTTTGAAGATGAATCTAATTCTGTGGTGTTTAAAACATTTGATGGACATTTCTTACAGCAGGAGCCTCAGTATGAGCATACCAAAATGGGAAATTTCATAACTAAAAAAACCCACTGTGAGGAAGTAAGTATGTTGAACCATCTAGATCATAGTGTAAAAACTGTTTCTCGAAGTCACATGGACAGCAAGTTCTGTAATTCAACATGTGTAGATAATCAGCATCAGCAAGAGGTGCTAGCCAGTGGATCCTCTTTTGCTTTTAATTGCAAGGAGGTTGAACAGCCAGAACTAATTTCCTCTGCTGCTAAAGCAGATAACACAGAGTCAGAAGATACTGGTGCTTGTGCTTTGGATTCTGCATACATGAGTTTTACTGAGACATCATCACTGCTAATCAGAGAAGATGCTGGATCTCTTCTGACGCAGAAAAGTAATGTTTTGAGGGACCCAAATAACATTTTAACTAATGCAGATAAAATGACTGCCAATGCAACTGAAAAAACAGCTCACCAGGAGAGTTTGCAGTTGTTAGTGGAGAAAGAAGGGAACGCTAATACAACTGCTGTGTGCTTTCCCAGCCCCATCTCTAAAACAGTACCATCTCTTTCTTTAGCCAGTATGAATGCCAAATCCAGTTCTGCCAAAGAACTCAAACAAATGGATATTGGTGTTTTCTTTGGGTTAAAACCCAAAGTAAAAGAGGAAAGCAAAGGAGAGACGTGTTTGAGTGAGGGAAAGCAGATACCAAGTTCAGTGAGTCCCAATGGAAAGAGGCCCAGACAGCAAAAAAGGAAAGCTAAAGGGTCTGTGGAAGATGTGGAAGCAGTTACAGAAAGTTCAAGTAAAAATGGAAACTTTGCAGATGTAAGTTCTGGTGGCCAACAAAAGTGGAGAAAAAAATTTAAAGAATTATCTGCTACAGGTGAAGGAACAAGAAAAAAACACTGCCCTTTCTACAAGAAAATACCAGGTGAGAGGTAACTGTTGTTTTTTGTACAGGTTAATTAATTTTGGCTTGAGTGTTGTATTTTTTTTTCTGAATTTTAGATTTCAGTATTCTTCACTCTTCGTAACCATTTAGACTGCAGCTCATAGTTAATTTTCTTTCCTCCATCTAAGTTGATAAAATCTTGTATAGGTACAAATTTCCAAAAGAAGGTGATTGCAGAACCAGAGGACCAGGCTGAAAATAGTTAGTGAAATAGTTATCTCAGGAAAATTATTACAAAGACTGACTTCTGAATGATTCTGACAGAGCAAAAAAAAAATAAGCAGTCCTGAAAGATGGATCTACTTTCTTAAATGATTGTGAGTATATCCCTTGTTAATATTCACTCCTAATTCCTGAATTTAATCTTTTACATCGCTTCAGTTGTGCCTGAAAATAGGGCTGTCAATAGCAATTATTTCCTTACACTAGGTTAAAAGAATTTAGTTTAGTTTTGCATTTGAAATTCAGTAGTATTAGAAATATGATTTACTACAACTGTGAAAACAAAGAAATGAAAACAAAGCAGAAGAGTTCAATTATGGAAACAGCCAAGAATTTCTCAGAAATTCCTCAAGCAATTATATAAATTATAGGATGATGGATCAGCGGCTTAAAAAGCTTCAGACTCTCACATTTCCATTTACTACTAAAGGTCTGTCTTAGGCAGATATTTGAAGCTGAACAGAAATATATTAGTGATCCTAAGTGCCAAGCTGCTGCTTGAAGACTGACCTGTAAGTCTTCGTGGGGCTACACCAGTGTCATGGGTTCCACGGGCTTAGAGAATTTTCCTTATATAATAAATTTGAAGAGCAGGCTCCTATGCTTACAATGCAATTTTAAAGTTGCTTTGTTATTATCTGTGTTGTCTTTGTTCTCAATTTTGTTACTACATTTGAAGTGTATTTGAGTGTATTTTCTATGTTGCTAATGATGTGTATTTATCTCCATGGCCTAGTATAATTCAGCCTCCCTGAAGTTTTGAGTCTGGTACCTCTCAAACATTTGGGAATTTTTTGGTTTGAGATTTTTAATTAGCAGACTGCTATGGGTTTTTTTGAGTTGCAAATACTTGAAGTTCTAGCCTCAAGTAAGTAGAACTGTTTCTAGTTCTCCTAGAAGACCTGGGAAATATTTGTAACATAAAATGAAAAATACTTGAGTGCCACCAGATAAATTAGTTCTATGCGCTATTTAATAGTTTTAAGAAAGTGTAAGCCAATGTGAAAGGACCATCTATCAATATGTTTGCATTTAAAAAAAAATTACATTTGCAGAGAAAAGGGCTCTCTTCTATACGGCTGTCATACGCGACATCTTTATACAAACAGCACCTCACTGAAAACATGCAATGGCAAATCAGTCACGTTTCATCTCAGCAGATATATTTGAAGACCCCAGATTGCTTGCTTAATAATTATATGGTAGCATGTTTTAAGGGGAATATTAAATGTAGAATAGTTGAAAAATTGAAGTTTGATCCCAAAGTGCATTTTGTTAAGCTGTAGTTACCTGTTTTATTTTGTGTTAAGATGTTGAACTTTCAAAAAATACCAGCTGAATGCAGATAAATGTGTTTTATTTGCTTAACCACTTGCCATTTGTGTAGGATGGCAGCTGAACAACAGATATTTGGGAGGCCCGTGAAAGTATTTGTGTGTGGACACTTTGTTAAATTTTTATTTTAATAAGTGAAAGTCTTTTTTGTGACTATTGACTCATATGCAAACCATGGTCATATTTAAATGGCTCCTTCAACTGTATGTAGTGTAACTGTATTACCTTTTAATTTGGAAGAAAGAAAAAAGAACGAAAGGTAGTTCTGAACTATGCATGTTTACTGACTGACTTCTCTTCCCTTTTTTGCTGTAGGAACTGGTTTTACAGTTGATGCCTTCCAGTATGGAGAAATTGAAGGCTGCACAGCTTATTTCCTTACTCATTTTCACTCTGATCACTATTGTGGGCTAACGAAAAACTTCATGTTTCCAATCTACTGTAATAAGGTAAGGTTCTTCAAGATTACTAGATATTATCAAATCCATATGCAGCTATAATCACTTTTACACTGATGAAAGTAAGTAGAAGATCAGAAGTTCCATTGTTGGATCAGTTAGACACAGTGGATATGTATAGGGGAATCTGCGTTTCCCTGGTAAGAAATTCTTATCTTGATTTAACTGATGAAGATTAGTGAAACTTCCCTGTCTAGATACCATGAAAAAATTCAGGTTTAAAATGTTCTCTAGAGGTCATATAGTCTGATCTCCTGCGCAATGCAGATCTAACTTCAAAGTTAGATTAGACCGCAGAGAGCCTTTGTCGGACAAATTTTGACAATGGGACAGATTCTACTACATCTCCTCACAACCTGTTGCAGTGCTTACCCACTCTGAAATTTTTTCCAAATATACAATTGAAATGTCCCTTTTTGCAACTTGAGACTGTAGCTTGTTCTTTTTGTGTGCATCATGGAGAAGAATCTGGCTCCATCTTCTCTATAACTCCATTCAAGCAATGGAAGTCTGAAATTACATTCCACTTAAGCCATCTCTTCTCCGCATTAAGTAAATGGGGTTGTTGTAGCCTGGTCCTCTCTGTCCTCTGCTTCAGGCTGCTGAATGGCCAAGGCTGCCATTAGCTATTATATGTCCAACCAACTCTTCTTTACTCATAACATGGTAGGGCACCTTGCCTTATCAACCCATCCAGAACCTGCATCAAAAAACTATTTCTAATTTACTCTGGAAGTCTCCTGGAATGCTTGTGTCCTGTGTTACCCTTCCAGTAGGTATTGGGGTGGCTGCAGTCCTCCGTGACAAGGTCCAGAAATTTCCTCTGTTGTTTAAAGAAGGCTTTGCCCACCTCCTCTTCTTGACTTGACAGTCTGTAACAGATGCTATTCCCCCTTGTTTGCCTCCTCTCTGATTCCAATCCATAACCTGTTATCAGGCTTTTAAAAGTTTGCTTTTTTTAAGACAGCTTTTTTTCAGTTTGCTTTTTGAGAGGTGAAATGCTACTGAAAGGCTTGATTATACCCAGGATCTCATAGTTTCTGTCTAAGCCAGACAGTCTGGCTTTGAGAGCCTTTGTTTCTAAAGCAAACAAAGGCTTTTTTTAGATTTTGTTCCTATTCCGTATTAAATCCTTTCCTTGTTACAGATAACTGGCAATCTGGTGAAGAGCAAACTTCGAGTCAAAGAGCAGTATGTCCATGTGCTGCCGATGGACACAGAATGTCTGGTGAATGGGATCAAAGTGGTGTTGCTCGATGCCAATCAGTATGTATCACTGCATTTGCTGTGGAATAATTGTATGTATAGAATATTAAAGATGAATAGCTTTATAGATACAGTTTATGTTTTCGTGATTTTTAGGTCTCAGTGGACTGGAAAAAACAAGGCTAAAAATACTTCAGATACATGAGTTGGCTTAGTAACATGCATTTTCACTTCAGAAGTGAATTAGGCATGTAGGAGCCTAAATTTCTTGTGAGTATTTAGCGTTTGAAATAGATGAGTTATTTTTGAAAATGAAACTTATGCTTTTTTGATGATTTTTAGTTTAACTTTATTCTGCTTGCTTGTAATGAGTACATTGTTTTTATCACACATAGCTCCGTAATTTTTAAACTTGTTGAGAGGTTGAATGATTTTTCTGGTGGTCTGGACACTTTAATTTTTGGTATCTAGTTGGGAACATCCTGCATTTGATTATCAGATATGTTAGGTTTCTGTAGCTTCAACTGAAGACAGTGAAATCTTCAGCTAAAGAAAAATGTGGTACTTTGGATCCCATGAGAGACAAAACTTAGCCAACATTTTGAAAACTGAACTTTAAAGAAAAACCTGTTGAAATGTGCAGCAAGACTTCTACTGGATTTGGTGATAAAGGGTGAGATTTTTATCCAGTGTTACACTGGCACTGTGTGGTAATGCTGGATTTAAAGTTCAGTAGCACCTGACTTCCAGCCCTGTGCTCTTGCTGCTCTGGCTCTTGGTACCTTATTTGGCTATGGGCTAGAGGAAAAGTCCTTTCCGTGAAGTATATATTGAAACACAGCACTGTGTCACAGCTGGTTTGAATATTACTTATCTTAGGATTTGTTTATAGTTGGAGAGATAAGATTCCATGAAGTCCTTTGAGAACCCTTTCTGGGAATGAAGGAAGCCTTGTTGCTTATGTAATTTGGACACTTCTCATTTTTCCTGTTTGTCTCACTGATCCTCTGCTTCAATTTAAAAGGCATATAAACCTTAGGTACAAAGTTCAAGTTTTTGGAGGGTTCACCAGTTCTGTCATTTTAGCTCTGGTTCCTGCCAGTTTTTCCTTTTTTGAGATTTCATGTACCCTTTACAGATGATTCATGTCCAAAATAGTCCCACGCTGGTTTTCCAGTCTGAGCAGTTGCCTTTCAGACAGCTTTGGCAAGGAACTGCTGAAGGTGCAATGGATTCGCTGTGGCCAATAAAAGAATTGTATTTATAACCAGGGAATTCTGGATGGAGAATAATGTTTAAAATCTGCAAGTAGAATTTAAAAGGAAATGCTTCAGTAAGTCCTGCAGGAATGAAGATGCAGCTGCAATAATACAGTTCTGTTTCTGCTGAATAAGAATGCTACTTCTCTTTGGTGTACTGTTTCCCCTTTAAATCAAATAATATAACCTCAGAGATTGTAACTATGGCAGCATCTTTGTCATACCTAGAAGACAGCGCATCCCGAACAGGCAGGTAATGCTTGATTACTTTGCCGTTGGTGTTTTTTTTCTCTTCCCTCCATCTCACGTGGGAACTCAGGTCTAGTTTACCTGTGGCCATAAGGTTAGCTTCGGAGTGCCTTTAGAAATTAGGAATTTCTAGCTAAATTAGGCTTCATAGTAGCTGTGATTTAAAATACTGCTCTGCACACCTTCCTGCTACTGAAGGGTGGTACATCTTGTAAGGCAGTTAATCAGTATAGAGAACTAATGTAATTTGTATGGGGTTTTTCATTTGTTTCAGTTGTCCGGGTGCAGCGATGATCCTTTTCTGTCTACCGAGTGGAACTGTTATTCTGCACACAGGAGACTTCAGGGCAGATCCTTCTATGGAGCGCTACCCTGCTTTGATTGGTCAACAAGTCCATACCCTTTACCTTGATACCACGTAAGTTGTGTTTAGTTTTTTTTTTTTTTCAATATAACCCTCTTTTCAGTTTAGTAAGACTTTATATGAAGCAAATAAATGTAAGTATAAATGACCTTACTGTTTTAACACTCGTTAGCTCTATTTAGTGTTGAATAAAATCAGATGTTGTTGAAAGTCCACATATGTCTAGCTTCTTTATCTGTTATGCTGTTACATGAGAGAATAACAGTGGGTAGTGGAAAAGATGCTAAAGTATTTGCTGAGATGGCCTTAGTATTTATGAGTGGTATTAAATTCTGGGTGTCAAAATGCATATGTTTAGTGTTCAGCTCTAAAAGAAGAGGTTCATGGAACACTGGTGGATTCAACTCTGTTATGAAAAGGCGTGTGGAGGAATTCAAAGTGAAAGAATGCCAAATGATTAAATCAGTTGTCCAGGTTTTCATTAGACCTTTCTCTGACTCACGGATATAAAATTGTTGTTCTGTGTATGATTAATGCCCAACTGCAGTCTTTTATTTCTGTTCCATATGTTTCTGTGAATGAATAATGCCTTATGGTTTGTATGCATGACAAAAAATAGACATAAGGATGTAATTAGTACATGATAAAAATATCTAGCTTGAAAGAGCACTTGGTATTTAAAGAGAAAAAAACTGCAAAATTGTGTGTCAGTGTCAGACAAGTGAATAGCTGTAGAGAAAAGACTGATAGACTCAATGTAAATTTTATTGCAACAATTTAATCTGGCCACCTCATGTTTCTAATAAATAGATTGCAAGTAGACTGAAATTATACAGAAGGATAACATCTTTTTCATTACTTTGTTATTGTATCCATACAGTTTTGAGGGCCTTCTTGGTAAATTCAGCTGTCTTCTGTCTTGTGTAATGAAGTGGTATATCTTGTTTCCATGCCCCAGATACTGTAGTCCTGAATACACTTTTCCTTCTCAACAAGAGGTTATCCAGTTTGCCGTCAATACTGCCTTTGAGACAGTGACTTTAAACCCGCGTACTCTAGTTGTCTGTGGCACCTATTCCATTGGAAAAGAAAAAGTTTTTTTAGGTATGTTAAAGAAGTGTACTGGATCAAATAACTAAATAGATATCTAAGTCAGTGTTAAAATATCTTTTTCTGGAAGATATAAAGGGTCGCTTAGTCTTGATGGGTCAGATACTGTGTAAAGAAATGAAATATATTTAATAATTTTACTGCTAGTTTTTTAGTTTTCTAATCAGTAAGTTTTAACTTTCTGAAAGAAATATTTTTCTGCCATGTTTACAAACCCCCTGATTATACAGAAGGCCAATTTGGATACTAAATGAATGAACCTCTTTGATTGCGGTGAGAAAATTGCTAATGGCAATTTAAAAAAAAAGGAAATGAGATCCTTATGACATTTTCAGTGTTAATAATTTCATGTTATAAGAAACAGCAAAGGGATATAATTATTCTTAAACTTCTATTTTGCTAACAGTTTTTCCTTCCAGGGTTATATTGCGTATTTTCCTAAATATTTATAGTAATCATTTTTAATGAAATCAATTTTAACAAAGCATTCCCCAAACCAAAACACATCTTTTCTGACTGGATGAAAATCTTGTGTGCTGTGCTTCACTCAGTTACAGCGTTAGGAACCAACATGATTGCCCAAACGTATATTCTAGAGCAGGCAGCTGTGAACGGTTTGTGCTTTTGAGTATATTTAAAGTCATCGATACAAGACTTACTTTCACTGAAATTTAGTCTGTCTTTAATCTGGGCTGTTTGTTGCATATTCCAAAAACTGCACATGTTTCTGGCATCTTTGAAATAAATACCAGTTCACCTCAGTAACATTCTACCAAAGAAATATGACTTAGAAGTTATCAAAGTACTTCTATTCTCCTTCTCTTTCCAATTGTCATACACAATTCTTCTAAAACGTAGGAGCCCAAGTTTTTTAACAGCCATTACAGGTTTCTTTTCTTAATTTTAGAATATGAAACACTATTGAATATGGATATTTTTCAATAGTAAAAACGATCCAGTGCAATAATTAGGAATATCTCAAAAACATGAAAAAAGATGAACTCTTAAATTTTCATTATCTGATTTCTTCCCAATTAATCCTAAAGCAATTGCTGAAGTTCTGGGCTCAAAAGCAAGTATGTCCCGTGATAAGTACAAAACACTACAGTGCTTGGAGTCAGCAGCTGTTAATTCCCTCATCAGCGTGGACTGGCATGGTACTTTGCTTCACGTTCTTCCCATGATGCAAATTAATTTTAAGGTAAGTTCGGAAAATGTAGTCTGTTGATTAACCTGCTGGCTAATCTTAGTTTTGACTCCTCCCAACCAGTGTTATGTTTGGTGCTTTTTAACCTCTTGTCAGATCATATTTATTTAGTAGAGTTTTGACATGTAGCAATACATTGAAAATGAAATACAATTAAACATTAATAACTGTCTCCAAACATGATGCACAGAAAGTGTAATTTCACTTCAATGCGGTGCTTGTACAAGATAAGATGAGGTTTGTTCAAAGGCTTGCTCTTTGCGGGCCTTTTTGAAGTAGATTTATGTAATGACTGCAGGATCTGTCCTATTAGCAATTAATATCTTGTGACATGGAGTCCCTGTTTTCAGCCTGTGTTTTGCCTGGTATGATGTAGGAAAAAACGAGAATGATTTTCTGCCTGTGATTATCTCTCTTTTGAGGCAGCCTGTGAACATGGCCAACTTCCAGTCTGGTGTTTGATGAGAAAGGAATAGGGTTCTCCATGTTCCTCTCAGTTCAATTTCCATGTATTTATAATCATATTTTCATCTTTTGAAAGAATATTCTCTCTCCTTCTGCAGATGAGGGGATAAGGATACTTGAAAATCAATGAAAACTCACACAGAAACAAATACACACATCGAGTGAATTTAAGGACACCTCAGAAATACATATGCTTTAGTTTTTCCACACACAATCTAATATTTGTAAGCAAAAGCAAGCAAAACAGTTTATTTTAAGACATTGTTTCACCTAAGTTGACTTCAAATGTGCATTTCAGTTGAGATTTGAGACAGTGGGTTTTTGTTGTTGAGAGTTTTTGTGGCAATTTCTTAGTTAGGAAAGGTGACTAATTCCTGGGGGGAAAGAAGGTTTTTCTAAATAGACTACAAAGTACAGAATGGCATTAAGGCAAAGCAGCAGGCTCTAGATTAAAAGTAACCTGGAAGAATGAGAGAAACAGGGGTCACTTACGCCTTATGGACTTGGATTCATTTTCCTGCTTTGCGTCAGGCCTGCTGTGCCATCTCAAGCAAATCCTTCAGAACAAGATGGTATTTAGCTGCAGGACCCGTCAAGGTCAGAGTTGACCTAAAAAGGAGAAAAAGAGGCTATACAATTTGGATGGGACCTGGAGATGGAACTTAATGTTTTAACATTGTTCTAGAATCTTTTCCATGGTGGGGCAGAAAATAAGTAATGGAAATGCTTATGGATTTATTTGTCATGTATTGTGTTGTCTTAAACAGTAATATATTTTAGTTTCTTCTGCAGATTTTTGGGTTGTTATGTCATTCTCCTGTCATGTGTCCCAGCATGTACGGCATACCACGTAGCTGGACTTTCAGGCAGAGGGTGTGATCGTACTACAAGGATGTCTGGACAGCCTTACTTCTCGGAGAGAGGCAGTTTTACCATGTGCAGGGTCTCATCTCTGAGAACAAGAGGTTCTAGACAAATCTACAGTGTGCCAGAAGCAATGCCTGGACCCTGGAAAGGGCCAGGAAAGATTAAAGGCACAGTGATCTAGTGGACAAGAGTCCTGGTGTAAGAGCCATGGCCCTCTGTCCTGGAGCTTTGATTTCACGTGTGAAGCTGTTGGAATGTGGTTTCATGCTGTCATTGGTAATTTTGTGCCCATGTAAGCTAGGCATGCTGGGTAGACTGCCAGGGTGCTAACCTTCCAGTGAGGCCAGTAGCTACATGAATGCCTGGGTGGAACGTAGTATCAGTAAAATGTGGAGAATGTTAAATGCTTAAAGATGAGTTCATATGACCATTTATCTTATTTCTGCTCCAGCAGGAAACATGAACTCAGGAAAAACAGTATTTTTAAGAATAAATTATCTGATCGCTTGCAATCTTGTTCTAGTTAAAAAATGATGAATGATATCATCCTATTTTTACAGACCATGTAAATGTTGATGCCATCGTCTCCAGTTGCATGTTTTTGTCTTGTCCTGGATTATGCAGGTTTTGTCCTGAATTACTGGCTCATTACTGGGAAAGCCAGAATTTTTTAGTAATCTTCATCACTAAATACGAATGCCTTCATTATCCTCTGGGTCTCTCCTACCTCTTCTGTTTTATTTGGTCCCTAGCCCTACTCAAAAACACAATCCTACTTCTTAATTTGGGCAAATTTCCTGCTTGTGTAGTTTCAGCTGCAAACCTACAAATCCATGAAATCCTTATGGGACTATTCTCAGTCAAAAGCTCAGATGCAGTCCTTATTTAGTAAACTGAGTACATCTGTGATCTTTTGTATCAGTTGCCTTTTTAGTAGTATGCAAATAGCCAAACCCTGATGGTGTATTATAGTATCTCCTAGAAGCCCCAGTGTTTACCCTTTTTTTTCCCCTGTTGTGCTTTTTACTAACAGAAAGAAAACCCAAACCTGTCTGTGCTTCAGGATTGATAGTTCTAATAGTATGCGTAGTTCTAAGATGTATGCATGATTCTTCTGCCTTTTATTATTGAAAAACTTCTCTAGTCTGTTTCTAGATGAAGAACAAAGAAAGCTGCATAAGCTACCTGTGCTTACCACAGCTGAAGCCTAGTTTGCAGTAACTGTTGTTAAAACTGTACCTGCCCAAGGAAAGCTTCTGTGTTCCCATAGCTGACTGCTTCCATGACTCAATCTGGATGCCCACAGCTTTCTTTTCTGCCAGAGTAGAAGGGAAATGAGTTTGTGGCTTTGAGATGCTCCTGCATATGCTTCCTTGTTCACAGGCATTCTGCTGTGATCAGGGGCTTTTTTTTTCCTGATCATCGTGTCTCCAGATTGCTGGAAATTGTTATAATTTTTTTAATAAAAGTGATACTTTTTTTGAATGCATATTCAGGAATTTTAGAAGTATTTTTGCATTCTCTATGTTGTGAATATTTTTTTCCTTTTGGTGGCATTGTCCAGCCGTTTAATTCCAACTTTGGGGCTGTCTGGAGCCTGCTTTTCTCCGTGTTGATTTTCAGGAGTAATATCAAGCATGTTTTTTCATTTTGGAGTCAGCTGTTTTATTATTTGTGAACAACTAGCTTAGCTGTTCATGTATGATTTATAAACACTGTATTGATTCAGCAGAGAGCATCATTCATCTAAAAAACACAGGCGCTTAGAAAAGTACAGAAATCTCTCTCTGTCTTTCCCCTAGTTACCAGAGTTTAAAGACTAATGTTGGTATGTTCTGCCTACGACTGAAGCAAACAAAAATGAATAGTCACCATAATTGTGTTAAATCCACTATGAAAGACAAGTGGATCAGTGAATGTTTTTTTGACAGGTTGAAAAATGATTTTGTGAACCCACAGCATCCTCAGAATAGGTGCTATACCCTAGATTTTCACTTGGCCAAAGACTTGGTGACAATAATCTATGGTGCATTTCCCTTTTCTGCTTGAGCTGTCGTGTGTCAAGATTTGCACGTTTCTATACACATGCAGCCACACTGAGGGATACTCTGCTACCTGGCTTGAATGTTTCCATCACTTTTTATCTTCAAACGTGTTTGAATGTTGAATCCTGGGTGATTTTCTATTGCTGCATCAGGAGTTGTGTCACTGTCACAAAAATCTGTTGAAGAAACAAGTTCAAATTTGAGAAGAAAGAGTATATTTCCTGCTTTATAAATTCATATAGGTAGTCTTGATCTGTAGTTGGGAAGCAAGCAGTCCCATTCATAATACTGAATACTTGGCCAGGTATCACTGGACTTGATGCATTTTATCCAGGCCTTGTGACTGCCCCCTTGAATAGAACCAGTACTTGAAATAAGTATTTGGCTAAGATGTGTGAAGTTCGAAGGGTAGAACTAGAAAGAACAAGCCACAGGGGCTCAGAGGCAGCAAAAATGCAGTGGCAGAGGAATAAGCTTTTTGTGTTGTTCTACTACTGTTGGATTGGGTGGGCTTCTCTTTGATAATTTTTTTTTTTCCTATGCATGGCTCTGGCTTTCTTGAGGATTTTGTTTATTAGGAGTTGACATCAAACTTTCTTCAGGCGCTGTCTGGGTCAAAAGTGAGATGACCCGCTGTAGATTCATGTTCTGGGTATTCTTAATGGATAGCATTTACATAAATTTAAAAAAATATTTATACTTTTTATATGTGTGATTTTTATTAAAATATTTTATAAAAATAAAATACGAATTGCTGCAATATTGCAAGTGGATTTGATATATGAAAAGGAAAGATTTAAAAAAAAAAAATTAAAGAGATATGGCACTTCACTGCAATACTTGGGTTTACTCCAGTAAAATACAAGGATTGCTATATGTGCGAATGAATAGTTGTTCTTGAATAAGCCAAATGAGTTTACGTGATGTTAGGGATGATTGTAAATTAACTATTTAATCATGTTTGATTCTTCTACCTTATAGAATCTGCTTGCCTGTACTGCTGACTTTAGTGACACTGTAGGCTGTCATGGTGATTGAAGGACGTTGATTTAGCAATGAAATATGTTTTATATTTTAAAAGGACGAAGATTTAGAACAGTGTTGGCTAAAGCAGTAAAAGAAGAAATGGGAATGTGTACTTAATGCGGACTTGTTATGAATAAGCACTGTAGTAATTTGTTTTGTGGAAAGAGGCCATTTTTTCTAAAATACATGCATGGTTCTTTTGCGACAAACAACTTTTTTTAACAGTCAAAAATTGAGGCTTCTGCCACTTGAATATGCAGTGGAAGATTTCCAGAGGACTGGGGTCTTCAGGTCTGTGCACCTCTTTTATGTTGCTTAGCTCAGTAATGTCTTGTACTAGCATTCAAGTGAGATATCCATAAGTGCCTATGACTGAAATGCACCAATAATTTTTTATGAGATTGAAATTGCATCCTTAATGCGAATGTTGCACACTTGATTTATAACAAAGTTTGAAAGGAGACTAGCATTGGTTAATATAATAATCATTGTATTTGAAGTACTGTATTTAGATTTCATTAGAGCAAGGGGAGCAAATATGTGAATTATTCCCTTAAACTGTGTTAATCTTCCCAAAATGAAGAGTGAAGGAGACTTAGACTGCTACAGTTATATCTTTAATCTAGCGAGGACTGAACATTTGCAGCATATTAAGACTTATGGCAGCTAGTCATAATTCTTGTTGCTGAATGAAACGTGTGTTGTGGTAGGATTTTTTTTGTTGTTCTTTTATCTGCCTACTTTGATGGATTCTGTATGTTGCTACGGGACTTTGTACTGAAGGTGCTATTGAATGTGGCAGTGTCACAGGCAGCTTTCTGCTTCCCTGCTTAATAATTTTTAAGTGTCTGACAGGTTAGTTAGTGTTCCATCGCAGCCTATATATCCCCCTCTCCCCACCCTTTTTTAATCAGTCTATTTTTTATTTGTCTTCCTAATGCTGGTGTAAAGTATATGATTTTGACTTCTGGAATCTTTCAAATGAAGAATGTGCATTTAAGATTTTATACAGGACACATGAAACTGATTTTCTGTTTTTGGTTTGAAATAATACTGACTTCACTTTATCCAGGAACAGGATTGTACATTCCTTATACTTCCCTCTCATCCTTTTCCCGATCCTAGCTTAAACATTGAAGGCTAACTTAGCCAACTTGGAAACTTTTTCAAGTTAATTTTTTTTTAGAGTGAAGAAATGAGAGGTGGTTTCCTTCCTGTTATGAGTGCAGATGTGATAAAACATGGCTTAGTGCTCAGAGCAATACTCAACTCATGCACTGGCTTGCTGCATTTTTTTTTGGGTAGCTTGCTTAATTAACTGTGAGTGCTTCTGGGCATAAGCAGATGTCAGGATCTCAGTTGCACTTTAAATTAACCAGGTGATTCTGCACTGAAGCAGGCTTTCACCATCTTTTATCACCACTAAGCTGCACGAGTGCTGGCCTCCAGCTGAGAGGAGGAAATTAATGACTTGGGGAGCAAGATCTATAACGAGATGCAATTATGCGTTATGTGTTCTGATCTGAAATGCCTAGCTGTTTGTATGTGCTTATTCAGATGAAGTGATTGAGATCCTAAGGTACATGTGCTCTGCAAATGTAAGTATTTATCATTAATAATTTAAAGGCAGATGGTATTTAAAATAAAAAAGTTAATATCAAAACGTGAAAATAAAATTTAGTCTGAAGTCTCTCCATCATGAAATCAGCCTTTAGACTAATGAGCTATTTAATGGGATTTAAGTATATGCTGTATTCTTCTCACAGGGCTTGCAAGATCACTTGAATAAGTTTTCTGAGAATTTTGATCAAATTCTGGCATTCAAACCTACGGGGTGGACCTACTCTGATTCATGCCTTTCTCTGGTGGATATCAAACCTCAGACAAGAGGAAACATCACCATATATGGTATAAGAGTGGTAGAGATTCAGTGCATTTGATTTTGTGTGGATGCTTTTCATATTTTTGTTCTGGAGACTCTTACTGTTCTTTGTAACCAATGCTTTTTCTGATAACTTGTTGAGAAACTGAACAGATGGTCTCTCCGGGAGAGATCTGTGAGTAATCAAGAACACTGTAAATGCAGATTTTTGTATAAATTTTGCTCCTGTCCTCCTCCTGTAAATAAAGACTTTTATCTGATATAGGTAGAGACTTCAGGGGTACAATCTTGGCCTGACTGATGCTCGTAGAAGTGCAGTTCCAGAGCCAAGATTTCATTCCATACCTTAGTCATTTGTGAGAGACTGTGGGTCTTCCTCTTCCTCTCAGTTCTTATCAGTGGGTGGAGTTGAATCTCTTAACATTCATTTAACCAAATGCTTGGTGTTGTTTGGTTTGCACTGATGAATGACTTGATAACTTAATGCAAGATAATTTCTTCAGAACGAAAATTTGGGTTTTCGTTTTACCTTAGCTATCTTACCTTAGGATCTCAAATATGAAATAAAAAAAATATTATCTAAAGTATTTCTTAGCTGGAAGGCTTGCAAAAGTATTTTGGCAAGAAGCTAAGTAGACTGACGGATTGCTGTGATTTGTTTTGTTTCAGGGATTCCTTACAGTGAACACAGCAGTTACCTGGAAATGAAGCGTTTTGTTCAATGGTTGAAGCCACAGAAAATCATCCCCACTGTGAACGTTGGTGACTGGAGAGGCAGAAGCTTGATGGAGAAGCATTTTAGAGACTGGATGGTTGAGGGCAGTACGCATAAATAAATATAAGGAAGAATGTATATTTCAAAGGAAGTAGGCTGGAGTGGGAGTTGTGAGTTCCTGTGAGTTTTATTTAACTCCTTTTTCCATGGAGCTTTCTTTAGGGAGGACTAAGCTGCTATTTTCCCGAGAAAGCTGAATTTGAGGGGAAAAAAAAAAGGCACCTTGCTTCCTCACGTACCTACTACTTATTTTCCCATAATGTAATAACTTCTTTGCAAATGTGTATTTCAGGTTATTTTTATCTTACTCCTTTTTCCACATTCTTAATTTTCCTCAGATTATGGAGATGCCGAGATGTATAATGCTAGGGAAGAAACCACCTCCAGGTTAATAATTTCTGAAAAGAAGTTATTGTAATAAATGAGATGATACTAAGCTTATGTCACATGCTGTCAATTCAGGCTTCAGAGAAGCTCATTTCATGAGGCAGAACTGGCTGCTGTGATTTAAATCTGTAAACAAAATTTACCTTGTGAGAGAGGACTGGCTCGGGCTTTTGCAGCGTACATACTTTGGAGAATGATTTTTATAAAAGACATTGCTACCTACATTCTGCTTAAGATTTTCTGATTATTTTTGTTTTAAATAAAGAATGTACATGAAGTCTATGTGTTCTTTCTGAGCAAAATGGATTTCTTTTCACTATTGTAGTCGCTAATCTCAGAAACCTGTCTGTAGTATCTTTGTGAATGTGCTCTCTATGTTGCTTGTGTATGATTGCTCTTGTGTCCTGGTAGTGCAAATTCTCAGCACAGAAGTGGTTGTTCTCCATGTAGTCCTCTACAACGCATTTGGGTTTGCAGAGTTGTATATACAGGTTTGATACTTGAATTCTGGAAAACAAGAAAGGCAAATACTAGTACTGGCAGCAAAAAGGTACATTTCACTTTGCATTTTTTTCCCTGAATCCTACCAGATTATCAGTGCTGCTTTTTCTGTATCCGCTTAGTATTTATGATACTGAAGTATGTGGTTGCATGCAGGCACACTAGTATAACTTTAAGCACTAAAATAAAAACCATTCCAAACTTCCAGTTTGCAAAGTTGCATCATGCATAAAGAATCATCCCCCAACCCCTGAGAGTAGCTCATCTGAAATCTTCAATGTTATTTTTTGTTGGGAAAACATTTCTTTAATGGTCGGTGTAAGTATAAACAGGTCCTTGTCTTTGAGTGACAGCTCTGTAATGTGAAGTCATTTTGTTTTATTTCTGTCTTCTGAGAGAAATAACTGTGCAAAATTCTGATGGAAAATGAGTTCTTATACTGATTCACAGTTCTTTTAGTACGTTCACTGAAATATGGTATTGTTAAATGCTTCTATTTAAATCAAGCAGTTAAAGAAATCTGAAGTCTGTGTTTTACATAATGCATTATGCTAGCTAGCTATTGCAAGAACTGTTAACTGTCTTTTATTGGCATGCTCATTCCTAGGATTCCAGTCCTTTTTGGAGTAGGTGTGTGAAAAAGTGTCTTTTACAGCCCTTGCAGATAACCAAACCTGAATTAATGCCTTGTGCAAGTCAGAGCAAATTTGGGGATTCTGTTTGGCAGGCAAATGCTCCTCACAGTTGAATCGTTAAGGAATTATGCGTGGGTTTTTTTGGCCTTCCAGGCCTTTTTCCTGACTAATTTTGCACCAAGTATGAGGGGCTGGAATAAGCACCCCAAGGTCAAAATCTTAATCACAAATCTCGCATTTTCTTGCTTCCATAGTTACATTTTCAAGAATGAATATTCCTACAGAGAGTGAGTATGTGTGCGGGCTCTCAACATGCCGATGCTGTTACAGGTTTGTGATTCCATTAATTAGCCTGTATGCAAGTGGTAACGCAGAACCAAAATAATCCGTCTTTCGGTGCAGCGGGTAGGTGTGAGACACCTGTTTGCCTCTCTGTGGCTCTTTACTTCCTGCCATCAGTTTCTACCCTGTTACCCAGAATGAAAGATTGGTGTGGTTTTTTTTTTCTTTTAAAAGCAAACTTATTTCTAAATCTAACCACAAAAATGGTGTATCTTGGAAGACACTGGTGTTGGCATCTGCTGGGCTGAGCCAGTTAATCCTGCCCTGATTTGGAACAGATGGTGGTAGGCTCACTTCAGTCAGCAAAGCAGAATGGCTTTTGTGCTGGGGTCTGTTTGCAGTTGCCTGCTCTGCTGTAGGTATTCCTGCATCAGCCCGCTGGTTGCTTTCATTCCTCCCTCTTTCTGGGTTGTATTTGCACTTCTACCAGCTGTTTTTTGTGGGTAGACTCAAAATCTGAAGCATTTTATCCACCTTCATGTTAGGTGATATCCATGTTACCCAGTTACTTGGCCTCCTTTGTATGGAAAAAAAGTCTTTTCAGAATCCAAACTCGGGAAGAAATTATTATTTTTGTTCTCCTTACTGTAAAGAAAGAAGATTAATAACAGGATTAGATTGCTTAGAAGGACATATAAGCAGATGTGGAAAACCATTTAACTAAACAAGAATTTTCTGGGAAGATTTATAACCTTTATAACCTTGTCTAGGTTGTTCCAAGGGATGGCTCTCTGATCACAGCAGGTTAAGCCCTTTGGGGAGCACAGACCTATGGTAAACCTGATTTCTGCATTATTGTGCAGGTGTAATTAATTAGGACTTGGGCAGTGGCTCCACTTTTTGTAACAGAGGAGGGAATGTTGGTTTGAGTCTTTCAGCAGTGTTGGCATTTGAGATGCATGAGTGAAAGCATTTGTTATTTTGGTTTAGAGTGGTGGCTCTAACTACAGCAAAGGTACTGCTTTTTCAAAGTCAATAGTTGGGGATTTTTGGCCTGTGTTGCACTGTAGAAAGACTAGACCAGAGTCCCCTGGACAGTGGAGTGGGTGAGTCAGTATGTGTCCTTACCTTCACATCAAATGAGTGTCACATACTGACACAAATACCAGATTTTACTAAGGCAAGATGGGCCTGTGAACATCCCAGAGGCTCTTCCAGTTCATCTAGTGCTGACAGACTCAGGGCAGAAGGCAGATGAGAGAGGCAGCTGGAACACTTGCTTGATCAACACCCAGAATGGCTTTCAAAGCCAACCACTCTAAAGAATCACTTTGTATTTCCCATCAGGACTCCTGCTCTGATTACATATCACCCCAATAGGCAGATAAATGAGCTAAAAGAAACACTGTTTGAAAAGGGTAGAGGGGGGGGGGAAAGGGGAGAGGAGGAAAGCAGCTCAGTCGCTGTGCTGACTCAGGCAATGGGTTTCAGGCTGGCTGCGATAAATGAAAGCAGCTACCTGCGCCCGTGGCCCACGGTCGCCACTGAAGAGGCTTCTGGGAAGGCAACTCCAAAGACATTGCAAAGTAAAAGCATACGGACAATTAAAGGGAACTTCAAGGTGCCAGGTATTTTTTTAAACCTTGATGTGAAATAACAATTGATAGTAACTTGGAGTGGAGAAAGGAACTGAGATGTCATTGAGATGGTTAAAGCATTTCTCTTATCTGATCAAACCTGGCTACTCATATGTGCTCAGTAAAGACTTTTAAGATAAATTGCCATTAAAGTTTGTTTGGTTTTTTTTAAAATAGCATGACTTCAGGTACATCCTTCAAGCAATTACGGATTGATTTTTACTGAGACTGTATTTTGAATTTGAAGGTTGCTTAGGGGGAGTATGTGTGAGACTTGTTACTGTGTCAGGGTAAAGATGCAGTTGTTACCTTGATGTGTTTTCTGTCTGAACAATTTTTGGTGAGTTATCTTTGGTAGGGGACAAAAAGCAGGTGAGTTTTGAGAACAAGAGAATGCTGCTCAAACTTTCTCATCCTTCCTTAGCTACAGAAAACCAGCTGCTTCTCATTTCAGAATCAAAACAAATAAGAGCATCTCTTTAGAGGGTGGGGCACAGGCTGTCTTTATGTCTTTTTATATCCTTAGGATTTATAGTGAAATGATGCAATTTGAAATTTTATTTGATAGCCACCATTCCAACACAACAGTGTTTGCAAAACACTCAGTTTTTAAAACATGAAGTATTAGTATCTAGGGGGAAATAGGACAGGGATGAATTAAATTTGCAGGAATCCTTGAGAGTTTGTCAGTACAAATACTAAAAATTGGAGCTCTTGTACTTGAGTTTCACACATTGGTTCAGATTATAAATGTGCATTTGGAGTGCTGAATTTAGTGCTTTCCCCAGAAGTGCGTAGAAAAGCTAGGAGAAGCTTACAGCCCTCTAACTGAAATGAAGGGACAAGACGGACTGTCGCTGTTTGCAGCTAAGGAAAACAGCACAGACGAGCCAGTTGCATTCCCACTGTATCTAACTCTGCTCTACCCGCTGTCTGCAGGCCTAAGTTTCAGCGGAGGAGCTGTAGCCCACAAAGGCAGAGCCCTGCACCGCCTGGATGCCGCTTGTTTCCCCTTTCTACTCTGAACCTTTACCCACTCTTGTACAATGGCACCTTGTTATCCAATCTCCAGCAAATACTTTGGCAGGAAAGAGGCTTTTCCACTCTGTCACATCTGCTCTAGTATCTCAGAGCAGATAGTGACTTGTTTGTGCCAGTTTCCAATGAGTACTTACATAAAGCAAACAGTTTTTAAAATCTCTAAGCTTTCCCATTTGGCATTTGAATTTAACTTTATTCACCTTTCCTTCTGTATGTTGTATTGGTTGTTAAGGATGGAAGAGGAAGAAAGTTCACCATCTCAGGGAAAAAGATGCCAACAGTGCACCCCAGGTAAAGGCAACACAAGGACACAAATGAGAACAAGGGTGACTTTGGAGCCAAGTTCAGCAAGACCATGGCTGGCCGTGAGGTTCTACATGTACTGACTCCCGCTGCCTGCCACCCCTCCCGGCTGCCCACCGCCTTCTTCCGTAGAGACAATGATTTCAGTGAACTCTGTTATGAGAAGCAAAAATTTTTTTCTGATCACTCCAGTTGTTTGTCAGCTCCTAGCAGAGACCACCCCAAATGCAGCGCTGCCAGCAGCAGGATCTAACCCACTTTTCAGCTCCTGTTTTAGAGAAGAGATGGATTAGGTCATTTATCCTATCAGGGCTTCCTCAATCAGAGAAAGACAGGTTGGATTTCACTTGTTACGGAAGCCATGTTACTTGTTTGGCTCTCTGCCCTGCCCTTGGTTGTGTCTGTTGCCTGAAGAAGGGAGGTAAAGCTGAAATTCAGTTCTTTATGCTGCTACCCAGCGACCGTCTGAGGAATTGAGCTGTGCAGCACAGCAGGAGCCTGGTTTTTCTCTTAACACCTCCATGGCTACTCACAGCACAGCTCATTCCTCCCAGCTCTTCTGCACAGAGAGTGATGATGGGGCCCACGGCCAGGCAGGGGAGCGCATCCCACAGCGTTGCAGAAATAGAGTCCTGGGCCATGGGGGATGCCTTGGGGAGGCTGGGCAGGGCTGTTATGGACTGTTGGTGCCCTCAGGGCCCTGACAAACTTTTCAGCGGTGTGTGAAGGTTGCTGGTTTTCTGCCATATAAAAAGAAAGTATTCTGGTTTTGACAAAGAGGCAGCAGTGACAAAGGGAGAGGGATAACTGCAGCAGGACAGTGGTACGCTTAGTGTTGGCTTGTTAGGTAATGACTAACTACCAAACTGCCCTAACAGATTGATGGGGTGGGGGGCAGCAGGGATGCTGTCTCCTGCACTCATTTGGCAAAGGCTGGCTCACAAGGCTGGAAAGGCCAGGCTGAGGACAGCAAGGTGCGAGACGAACAGGGCATGGCTCCGTGGAGCTGCTGTCAGCGGGACCTGGGGATCTGCAGCCTCCCTACAGCAGCACCGCCTGCAGACCCTACCAGCCCCTTCAGCTGGAGTTACTCAGTGGATGTTTATCCTGTCTCACCTGCCCCAATGGCATTTCTAAATCTCTTTGCTGAGCGCCGTATGCTGATAGTGTCCTGGCTACGTCCCACCTGGAGGACCAGGGCAGAAATCTGCTGTGAACTTCCCCTGCTCCAGAGATGCTGACAGTTCGAGATCTGGCAGCTGCTCTCAGGTCCATGAGCTCTGCGAGGGCTCTGGATGGGGCAGCGCAGGAAAACCAATGGCCCACGTTAACCTGGTTCCACACGAAACACAACCAAAGGGACGACTGCCATTCACTTAGCTGTTTTCACTGCCTGATTGGTACCGTTTCGGTCAAATACACCCCATGAGGAGCTGCCAGTGATCCACTCTCACCTATGAATGAAACCAAAAGCTCTGGGAAAGAACTGGGGGACACAATCAGGCTCATAAAACACCTCATCCACCAAGTGATTCAAACCCAGTCATTTCCTTCTGTTGACAACTCATTTCTTTCTTCCTTTTTTCTCTCTCCTTGTTAATCCTTGGAGGACTACTAATTTTGACTGGAGATCCTCGCACGTAAACTGGAGTTTAAACCAAAGGCAGACAGAAAGGCACTGAAGGACTCTGTGTGCATCTGTAATAAATATGATAGTGGCAGAGCATGCCGGAGAGAATGAAGATTTGAGAGGGTTGCACGCTGCACCAGCCATGAAATGTGATATTTAGTAATTTAGGGAATTACACAGCGACAGAAGTGTATGATCAGTGACTTCAGTCAAAGCCAGCAGGTGTCTGGGCTCTCATGTCCCTGTTTGGTGCCTTCCAGTTTGCTCTTGAGATGTTCATTCAAACAAGCAGCCGGATTCCTACACCTGCTGGGAACAGCAAACATCTTACCTTTGTCTGCTACGGATTTGGCCGTGACCCCAGGGTATTGGTCAGGAAGCACAAGGAACAAACACGAGGTGGCAAAGGTGAGCAGGAGCCCATCACACAGGACAGCTGCTTGCTGAGATGAAAAACTATGGCTCAGATCGTGCCCCCAGGTACACTTCAAAGCCGCTACTTTTCTTTTCTTTACCCTTCTTGGACATTACAACATGATGCTGCAGCCCCTGGGGTTGCAGCAGTGCATGGGTTCCCTGCAGGGAGAAGAGAAGTGACCATGACCTTCCTCAGGCACCGTCATCCTCCCGTCTCCTTGCTGCAGTGCCAAAACACCCCTGCACTACTCCCAGCTTTGCGATCAGCAGCATCACCAGCAGTGAGTGCCATTTGCAGGACTTAAACAAGACAGAGACAAATGGATGCGAAGTCCCAGGGTGCCTGGACTATGGAGCAGTGGATGTTTCATCACGGTGCCAGAGAGACTGGGCACATATTTCCTCTGAGTTATTTCAATGTGTTAGCTGACCTTGAAGAGCAGGTACTACTGCCACATGTCTGATGCTGGGAAATAACCTTAAGCTGTTGGGTTTTTTTTGAATCACCAAATATAACAACAAAGAACTCCACTTTTACTGTCTTTGACTTGATTTTTTTCCTACCCCCAGTCCCTCCTGCTGTTTATAGCTATTCCTCATGACTCAGTTTTCCTTCCTCTCTGTTCTCCCCTAGCTACCTTTCCACTACTGGGGATTTTTCAGAAATGGTACGCTGCCAGAATTCACCTTTATTCTTAGAAACAGGAGTACAAGGACATTTGCTTGGAAGCAAAGTGACATCCGTGAAGAATGACATGGGCTTTGGACATCGAATAAAATAGAAGAGGGGCAAATTGGGGGGCAGAAGGCCAGAGTTTCTGCGGGGCATCTAATCAGTTTAAGGCATTCAGCATGTAAAAGAGGTTATTTTGGCAAAATGAGCCCTGGTGTGGAACATGTGACTGACCAGTAGGGCCTGCTGAGGAGCAAGTAGTTGAAAAATGTGGGCTTCTCCTGGGTGAAAAGATTGTGCCACCGTCATGGCTGATGGTGGTATTATCATCATAGAATCATAGAATGGTTTGGTTGGATGGGACCTTAAAGATCAACTCATTCCAACCCCCCCTGCCATGGGCAGGGACACCTTCCACCAGACCAGGTTGCTCAAAGCCCCATCCAACCTGGCCTTGAATGCTTCCAGGGATGGGGCATCCACAGCTTCTCTGGGCAACCTGCTCCAGTGCCTCACTACCCTCACCATGAAGAATTTCTTCCTTATATCTAATCTCAGTCTTCCCTCTTCCAGTTTAAAGTCATTGCCCCTTGTCCTATCACTCCATGCCCTTGTCAAAAGTCCCTCCCCAGCTTTCTGCCTTCCAACAGCCCTTGTGGGGGGGGCATAAACCATGGCTTTATGCTGTGTTTTATAGGCACAGACCGAAATAGAAACAGATTTCATGGGAAAACTTAGAGAGAGAAAAAAAAAATGGACATAGCTTGGTGATGACCACTGTGGTCAGCTGGGTTTCAGGAGGATGTTCTGTGGCATTTTGATGTCCGTTCTGCTGTGCAAAACCCACAGCTCCCCTTCTCTGTCCCGCAGCACCGGTGTGAGCAGAGCAGCAGCGGGCATTTGCAGCTGTACTCAGCCAACCTGGCAGCATGCCGTCTGCTCTCCTCTCCATCCCTGCACACCCCACTTGCATCACTGCTTCAGATATACCCCTGGCCAGTCCGTCAAATGATCACTGCATCAAATTTATCTCTCATGTCAGTAACTTGAGAGGTAGGAGTTTCAGATGGGGATTCCCCAGCCAGGACCGTTTGCATGGCAACTGGTTAGTGGCCGTGCCCCTGTGCTCATACCCCGTGGCTGCTGTGCTTGGCTGGTCTTCACGTGTCTGCACAGACCCTCTCTGCAGCACAGGAACACCAGGATTGATGTTTCATAGAGCTCTGGAGCTGGTCCATGCACAGATTTGGGATGTTCAAGTGCCCAGAAATCCTGGGCAAATGTACGAGATCCTTTCAGACTGCCAGAACAACATTTCCAGGTGGGAAAAGACGTGTCTGAGAAATGCAAATATGCGGAAGGCCTTTCCAAATGGGTTTCATAGCATATAACTAGTAATTCAGTGCTTTTCACAGAAAAGTAAGGACAGACAAGGCATATACTCTAACTCTTCCAAGTTTTTTCCCCTTGTATCATTTTTCTTCTGGGATTACAAGAGACGGAGGTTTAGATTAATTAGTTTTTCTCTTCTGGAGCAACAGCTTTGGGATTTCACTTTTAAAAAGAACTTCTGCCATGTGGAGAAAGGTCAGAATCCTTTTTGCTTTGGGGTTTTTTTTGTGGGTATGTTGTTTTTCCAGTTCCCAGGGCTATTGGAGACAGGCCTGTGCCACACCATGGTGGTTCCAGGTAGATGCTGTGCAGAGCAGAGCTACAACAGAAGAGGGCTTCCAGGAGAGATGGTCTCCATCTCTAGCTATTTTGCTCATCCAACTCTAACACTGCTCAAAGAGACAGCAGCATCCTTAGTGTTCATGGCAGCAGCTGTCTCAGATTTTCAGCCTACAGTTACAAACTGTGTAATTATCCTACAGCATTGCCTGGGATTATGTATGCTTAAAACTGTATTATGCAGCAGCAGTTTGTCTGGCGCGATCAGTATTGATGGCCTCCATCACTGGAAGTGTCAGGGCCAAAGGTAGAGCAGGCTTGCAGGCAGCTCATCTGCTCTCTGGCCACCCAGGAACCACTTGCTGGACTTTGCTTTTGGCTCTTATTTCCTTTAATCAGCTTTGTCAAACCTGTTTCTTCACCATGATGGAAGAACTGAACCAAACTGGGAAAGGGAGTCTAAGGAGACCTTGTAGATTTAAGCCCTGGTCCCATGCAGAGAGTTTGCTTGCTTTGGTGACCAAGGTGTTGAGTTCTTTGGAGAAGAGACCACTGGGCTGGCAGCCTGCAACCAGTGCTCTTGAATGATGATAACAGCAAACATTCAACATTTTAAAACACAAGATTAGCACCACTGATAGCCACGGTATTAGCGTTCCCACTGACTGCTTAACTTCTTCACCTGCACTCCTGGGTTATAAAAGAAACAAGTTCTGAGGCACGGAGTGACCCAGGCAGCCCAGGATGGAAAATTGAACACAACCAGACACTCGCTGCTGCAAGCCCAGGCCTGCTGCCGCCACAGTGGCTTGGTGCCCCCCAAGGAGTTGGTCCTGCTGTAAGATGGAAGTGGGATGGCCGAGTCACTGAGCAACTCTTAACAGCAAGCAAAGGGCTCCTGGCTGCTGGGTATCCTTGCTGCTGCACTGCGGAGATGCAGTTTCTCTTCAGGAGTTTTTGCTGAATGAAAGATTTGCATCAACCTTGGCTGGCCTCTCATTTTCTTTAAATGATGCAATAAATTAAAAAGTGATAAGGGGCCAAAGGGAACATTTGAAATTCCAGTGGCATTTCTAGGAACTGCCTGACATGCTCCAAGTTCCTTACAGCAACCCGCTGGCCAGCCTGCAGGAGGGAAGCGGCTGGCTACGGCAAGGCACGTACGTGGGATGGCTGTTCGTCCTTGGGAAACAAACCAAAAAAAGCCCTCAGTGCATCTCAGATTACGTTGTCAGCTCCCCAAACGTGAAGGTAGTGGTTAGGGCTTTCTGCTGAGGATTCGATACACTCTCTTTCTAACCCCTGCACTGGGAAAGGAAGCACCAGCAAGGAAGTACTCTCCTAAATATTACTATGTCCCCTAATGGGGCCTGAAGTACTGGACGAATCCATTTGGCTGAGAAGATTTCCATAGACCCTGCTCGGTGCAGCGCTCCGTAAGCAGCACACAGATGGAGTGAGCCAGTTTGCTGCAGGGATGTGGGAGCATCACCTAACGTTTGCTTATGACGGTGCTGTCTGAAGGGTGACCGAGGGCAAGGCACATTTCTGCAGGGCATAAAGGACGGCTTCTCCCTTAGCACGGAATGGGCACATCAGCATCTCTGCATAGCATGGGGCATTGATGAACCAGTCCCCCATGCCTGTAGTGTACAGGTCTGATGGAGGTGTTTCCAGCAGATGTTCTGGGATGGACAGCAATTCACAGTGTTGAATGTGATGCTGGAGATACATTTATGGTAAGAGAGAGCATGATGCAAATGTGTCTGAAATCACTTCCTGAATTTTACTGAGTGTGTGCAAGGAAATGGCTCTCCTGATGTCACCACACAATTTGGGGCAAAACATAGATCAAGCACCTGCTGTCCCCAGCTCACCACTGATCCTCTCAGTCCCCAGTGTGCAAGGTGACATCGCTCTCCTTTATTGCAGCTGCTCCTCTATTGACTCCATTCGCTGAAAGTCCAGCCACATCGAAGCATGGCTGGTCAGGTACCCCGGGTTGGAGGGACTCTAAATAACACATTGCAGCATTACGCAGAGCTTGTCCCTGGCTCAGTTCAGGATGGACACAGACAGCACAGACAACCTTTCCTGGCTGGACTCATTCTCTTGCAGGACTTGTGCTCTCGATCAGCACATGACTCCAACCCCACTTCTCCATAGCGTTGCCCTTGAGAGGAAGTGTGTGGGTTGTGGGGTCTGGTTTGTGCTTGCTGTACAATGAGCTTTTTATTTTTCTTAACTTCAATGACCTCACACCAATTTCGAGACTTCTCTTACCATTCCTTTCTCTCTGTTCCCGGAACTTGCTTTTCTCCTGGACAATTGCCATTTTGCTGCTGGAAAAGGGTGCTACAGTGGTAGAAAGAGCATGATTCATATTTGGGAATGCAGGGGGGAAAATTAGCAGCCACTAATGAGCGAGTGCAGCATGAGAATGTGCCATGAATTAACAGCCAGGGAAACAACCTAAAGGCACTGGCTGTACTCAATGACAGGAAATAAAAGAGTTAGGAGCATGTTAATTGTTAGCTAATCACATAATCTGTGTTGCAGTCATTGAGTTGTGTCTCTTTTGTACACCCAGGTTGCAGATGTTGACCAATTCAAGCCGGCAATGGCCCCTGCTTCCAAGCAGGTTACTTCATGGTGTCAGTAGTGCATGAAAGTTTCAGGATCTGCAGCCTTCTTCCAGCTGTGTTTTACTAGATTCGCTACTCTGTGAATTCACTGAATTTCAGCTCATGTCAATTTAAACAGGAACCCTCCATAGCCCCAAACTTACCTAGAGGTCGGCTAAGAAAAGATTCTGACACCACAGAGTGTGTTTCAATAAGAAGCTACAATATCACCTATTTCTGTAAAAGCATGTGCTTACAGGACACATTTAAAACGCCTACAAGTGATCTAAAAAATTACCAGTTACCCTTCAGACAGCATGGGTTTAAAGACACTCCCTTCAGGACTCCCAGGACTAAAAGTGAGGGCTGGGTAATACAATGCATATAGGCATTTCCCTTTGCTGTTGCTTCTAGAAGCAGTCCAGAGATTTAGCAGAATTTGCTCATTTGAAGAAAGGTAAAACTTTCACATTGGGAAAAATGTTACAGAATGAGGTTGATCTTGTTCTTTTAAGGGTAGATTTTTTTAAAAGGGCTGTTTGGTGACTCAGCTGCAGGTTACTGGGAAGTTACAGGTATTGTTTGGAGGACGAGGAGGGGCTGTGTCAACAGAAAGTAAAGTATTCACAGAATACAAGGTGGTGTAAAATGCTAAAACAGATTTATTAATCCTATGTGGGCAGACAACTTCACAGACCCTACCAGAATTTACTGTACCAATGTCATTTCTGTATTGTATCTCTGTAAGTTTTATGAATCAGCCAATATGTGACATTAATTATCTGCATTTATCGTTGTGCAAACTGACATAATGATCAATTATGGAGTAACATAGCAGTAACTATTTATGGAAGTACAGAAGTAACACCCCAGTTTTCTGAAATATTCAGAATTTATCCTGTGCATGCTTTATATACCTAAATCCTATTTTTGTCCAAAAGTAACATTCTTCCGTGGCCAAGAGGTGCAGTATGCATTGCTCAACAATTGCTTCAGCAGCAATGCCACGTGCAGGTTCCACGGCAGTTGCTCTTCTCCCACCACTACATAGAGTTCACAGCTTCTTTGCTAGTTCACCTCTTTTTGGAAATGTTTCTGTATGAAGTTCCAGGAAATTGCTTCACGGCTGTCTCACCTCCTTTGTTCACCCATAACTGGAAGCACGAAGTATTTGTTTCACAGTTTAGTGACATGTGACCGCTTTCAGGAAATGTTTGAAAAAATGTTGAAAGAATGCAGGATGTTTGGCCCTCAAAAAAAGAGAAGGGAGAATAGGAAGAAAAAACACCTTCCAGAATGAAGATTTCTCTGGAGACCGTGGAAATTCAGTATTCCCCATGCCCACTGAAAACAGGGCAAGAGAAAATAAGGTTCATTTTCTGAAAAAAATCATCTAGGATAAATATTAGAAAAAAACTTCCTAATCATACAGAGCGATGAGTCTTGGAACAACCCAGGAAGGTCTGGACTTTCCTTTTCTAAAGCTCAGAAGAAGAGTTTAGGCAAACCTTGGTCAGGGAAGGTCAAAGGTGACATCCTTGGTAGATACTCTTGAACTAGATGATCTGTGATTTTAAGATTCAGGCCTCAAGGACTGTCCTAGCAGACTGACACAGTTAGAGAGCTGGAAGAAGCCCTGTATCGTGATAGCTGGCCATGCCATCCCTCAGAGACTCCTTAGGCAGAAATGGATCTGTCGTGCTCAAAGCAGCAGTGTAGAGCAAAGGAGTCCCCTAGCAGCTCTGGAGAAGAGCTCCCAAGGAATGTCTTTTCTTCCATTTTCAGCCTCTGTAGTTCCAGAACTGGGGTTTCCCTCTGTCTTTATGCAGAATTCAGCACAAACAGACCTTTGAATACCACTGAAACAGAAATATGAAAAAGTGATCCTTTCCCACCTTGAGAAATAAGCATGTCCCAAACACTCTTATCTCAAAAACAGAGGAGACAGGTTGTGGAAACAGTCAGTCTGGAAATTAATCTTCTGAATAGGAGCTGAGTCTGAATAGATCGTATAAATATTTGTGTTTGTTCATTTTGAGTTGCTGATGCTGTTTTCATCTTTGGCAAAATAAAATTTTATAGCGATTTTTTTAAAAGTCCAGACTGGATTTTAAAGGAAGTATATGAAGCACATTTGCAAAATTTATTACTGCAGTAAGCAGCACCAATGCTGATTTTAGTGAGTGTAGTTTCTTAGTATAGTAGCTGACTTGGCCTAATTGAATTGGAAGCTGGACAAATGCCTTCTTGGGGCCAAACCCACCTTAATCAAAGCTTATATAAATCTCTTCCTAATATCAGTAATCCTACGCCTGCTAAACCCAATAGTTATTTTGGTTGTATCTGGCAAGACAGAATTATCTGTACTCAAAACCAGGGATTTGGTGTGTTGTCACATCATTGTACATTAATACAATCTATCTTACAGCAATATATATGTATGTAAATACACCTGCACACAAACATGTATATACAAATGTGTACATATCCATATAGAGAATAGGTACATATTCTGCATATGTGCCGTATCACACCATGTTTCTGTAAGCAACAGAGGTCACTGTAGTATAGGACAAAGCTCCCTTTCGGCATCCACTAAAGGCACCCCTGCAAACAGTTCCATATCAAGCACCAACACCTTTTGGTGTGATACATTCTGAAAATCAGTCATGTTTGTATGATAGCAATGGAAGCAAGACATATTCACAAATAAATACTTACAGGAAATGTCCTTGTTTGGGAAACAAATGAGCACTTGCTCTGGAAATGCTGCAGCACCAGTGACATCCCTGTGGTAGTACTTGCTAAAACTCTTTTGGTGAACTCTGTTTGCATTGGGCTGAGTGCACATGCCCTCCTATACATTATTTCTCTCTCTGGTTTTCCCAGCTGTCTTTACCAGTAACACTTTCAGAGAGCAGGCCAGCCCTCCTCTCTCCCAGATCCATTCATTCATTCATTCTTCACTTAGGGCTTATTTTGGTTGCCAATGAACCCAAAGGTGCTCCAGACACTTTCCTTTTCTCTAACCAGCTCTTTTTCCTGTCATCGCTTGAATGTATTTTATGGCTGTAATATAAAAGGAGCATAACACAAAAGGAGGCCCCACTGAATAACTACACAAAACTTTAGTTACCAACCTTCCTTCTAACACTACAGCTCTCAGCTTGCTTTTGCCTTTCTGAAGCTAAGGGAAAACAAGCAAAAACATGGCTTTGTTACAAATGTAGGTTGTTTCTACATCCCTAACTGATCAGGGGTTTGGTATAAATCAATGTAACTCAGTGTAAAGAGGTAAGCAGAGGCGTGAATCGGTACTTTCTACTGAAGTACAAAGTATACACAGTGCAAAGGTTTCATCAACGATTCACGCCTCACTTTTTCTCATGTAACTGAAATGCATGCCAACACGAAATAAAAGCCAAACACATGCCACTCATGTCAACAAAACACATTATTAGGACATAAAATGAAAATGAAATCCACGTTCTCTGTTCTTTGTACTTCAGCAAGAAAAGATGTCTGGCAGCTCTAGAAGATAAAGATTACCTCCATAAACTATATATCACTTTCTTCTCCTTGATCTTTTCCCTCGAACTTTGGCACTTACTTAATCACTGAGGTCTTTTTTCAGGAACATGAGCAGCCTTTAACATGGAAGATATCTGAATGTGGAATCCTACATACAGTAAGTTTCACCTTAAAAAAGAAGATAAAAAAAGAGAGACATTTGTATAGCTTGTTATATCCTATCAACATCTGTGCTACTATCCGACTTGTATTTTAACTAGCTAAATAAAAATGACCTATTAAGAGAGATGAGTATTTTTTCCCTGCTGAGACTAGCTTTTTTTTTTTTCAGATAGCAACAGCATCTGAGGACCTTAACTTTCTCAGTAAAATTCAAATATGAATGTGTTCAGGTATGGGTCAGAGAACTGGATACTGAAATATGAGTCCATCTGAGAGAAACATAGGTATCAACATCTAGTAGATCACAGTGGTGTTAAGGCACCACTTAGAAATCTCTCACATTCTTCAAAAGAAGTGTATCACACAAGGAGATGTGTAGTGCTTGATAACCAACAGGAGGTAGGAGTCTAGGGCTCTGCCCTCAATACCCAAAACCACTATGAGAAACTACACATCCGCTGGAAGCAATTGTTTATTTCCCAAAGTTTGCAATTCACAGACCTTAGCCAAAAAATACCAAGTAACTCCAATTTATAGTTGCCCAGTAGTATCTCTTGGGCTTGCTCAGACTCTTTGAGATCAAGTTCTCAAACACAGCAGTGCTGACCTTGCATTCCCCAAATAACCCAGGAATAAGAGATGTTACATCAGCATGATGTTGAGGAGCTATTTGGTACTGAAATTATCCATGCCAAACTTAAAACAGAGTAAACTGGTTTGAATGGAGCCACTTGAAATGCAAAAAGCAACTTGCTTTCTCATTTGGCTTGATTCATTTGACTATCACCTTCAGGTTAGTCAAGCTTACCGCCTTTCTTGTGGACCTGCTGATGAAGAAGTAAGCCTCCTCCACGTCCTGGGGTTGCAGATCATTCACAGCCACTATATGGTCTCCATGGTTAAACAAACATCCCAGTCGGTGAGGACCAGTCCACTGTGAGACACTAGGGTATTTGGAGGACAGACAATAAAGGAAACACGCGGGATATCCAGTTACTGCTAACAGAATGGCAGTGGTTGAACAGGATTGCATTTATGGTACTGCCCTCTGGAAATAACACACAGGTTGAATGACTTTGCAAATTTTTGATCTGGTTCTAGCTGAAACCAAGCTGCTTCATCCATCCCAATGTGTCCTCCTAAAAGGGCACATGACACTGACATTGCAGCATGTTAACAAGTGAGACTGGTGCTAGCAAGGTCACCGGTGAAAATTGGGGATTCCAGTCCAAAAGCAGTGGGCCAGACTCGCTGTAGATGTTTTAGCCCGATGTTTGACTGAGATGATTTCTGAAGTCATCCCAAAAGAATGAAATTAATACTTATTAACACATGTTTTATCTGTGATATAACTGCAAGGATCAGAGATCAGTCGCTGTCCCGATGGGACCCTTATGGAAATTTCAGTATCTCTTTCCTGCCGGTCTCTGATAGACTCTCCTTGATGACAAGCTATTTAGGATTAGCTGACCTGACAGTCAGACCTAGTGCTCTGTTCCCTTCCAAAGCAAGCCCTAGATTCTTTCAACATGAATTTCCACTGAGAAAGCTCTGTAAATTCAGATGTAGATTCAGTTATTGAGGTGAGGTCCCATTTCCAGTCCCTTTTGCAATGGTATTTTTTCTTCTTGCTGACAGTGGCTGAAACAGAGCGACTTGCTGTGCACACAGTGCATCTGATCGGTGTGAATATGAGAGCAGCAGCAAACAGCAGTCTCAGTGCTGTGTGGCAGTGAAAGATCAACAGGAAGCACAGGAATATTCATTGAGCATTTTTTCTGCTCTATCCTCTTTATTCTAGTCATTGATATCGAAGGCATAGGGAGAGCACTCATTTCCAATGGGACTACTAGGAGGATGGATGTGATCTAGCCCATAACACTTACTTGTGAAAATCTCTGCCTAGCACAGCCTAGCACTGCTGGGATCAATTTAGAGATAATTTTGTGCTCACATCCAACTCAAGTCAGCTTGAGGCCTTGTTTACCCTATCACAAGATATAGCCCCTCACTGTATCTCTGAGATACACCATCATTGTGGTTCACCGAATCAAAGATAAAACTGATTATCAGAAATTAGATGATTTCACACCAAAATTAGAAGATAGCTTTTGGGGTGGGACTTCATTGCTAATTACTACACAGCATGCTGAGGGATCTTGATTCTACATAGCCCTTTTCAACAGCAGTTGAAATAGAAACTCAGTACATGAAGAGTCAGAAAGAGCAGAAAGGGATCACTGAAGTACCTGCACACACTGACCCTGTCCTGTTCTGCACTGCCAAAACTGTACGTGGATGTGTATGGTTGTACACTTCTGTACCTGATTGTCACTCATTCACATCTGACAGGAACCGTCACAAGCCATCCAGAACTTACCATATTTGTCCTGCTGCTTCAGTAAGTTTTAGGTAACTGTTAATATCAGCCAGGGGGACAAGAATATCCAACTTCTGCAGCTGAGTCTCATCTGTAACTTGACTGTGAGAGGAAACATCAGAGACCATAGAATCACAGAATCATAGAATATCTCAAGTTGGAAGGGACCCATAAGGATCATTGAGTCCAACCTCCTGCTCCTCACAGGACTACCTAAAATGAAAGCATATGACTAAAAGCGTCATCCAGATGCATCTTGAACTCTGACAGGCTTGGTACTCTTTACCTGTAACTCAACTGAAACCCATGAACATGTCTGTCTTCTTTGCAACAAAAATGGAGAAGACGCTTACCTGAGCAGTATAGACAACTGAACCACTGACAGCTGTACAGAATTTTGTCTCCTCTGGAGGGTTGTCTGCTGGCTGGTACTGCTTTCTGGGAATTTTAGATCTCTGTTTGCTTCCAAGTCTCTTGGGCATGCACTGTTATCATGGCATTTGGGAGGAGACGGGAGCCCATCACGTCTGCATTTGAACTGGCAACTCTCATCCAGCAATCTACTGAAGAGGCATGGTGATAAAAAATGGACTGGTTTGACCATTCCAGGCACTCTTGCTGTGTTTGAAGCTGAATTAAATAGCAATCAGTGAAGCAAAGAGTAACAAGTTCTTGTAGAATATCCAGTGGACAAAATTACAGCTAAGTAAAATAAACAGTCCTTCTAAAAATGGACCATAAATCCCAAAATAAACCTTTTCAGTATTTAAAGACTATTTGTTAAGCCTGAAAACATTCCAGCTAACAACATGCCTTGACAAAGAAACTGAGCACAGATTGTTGGCCTTGGCTGTACTGGCTTCTGCGGGGATGTAATGCTGTCCCCTGGGAGACACAATAACTCAGATGTGCTTGAACTCATTTTAAGTTTATTTGATGAGCCTTACAATACCTGGAGCCAGCTCCCTTCCATGTCCCAAACAAGACTGGAGTTAGTAGCAAAAGCTGCTCTTGGTATATTTTAACTCAGATGACATAGGCTTGTGAGGTTTTCATAGTAATTCCCTTCAGAGGCTCCCAAAGACACAGATGAGCTTGAATAAATCCATTGGAATAAACTAGTTTGTGGGTCTGCATTTCCAATTGCTTCCCACTATATAGCATAAGACCTGACTGTCCGTAGGTGGCAGGCCATAGCTAACAGCTAATGACCAGTCCTCTGGCTCAGGAGGTATGGTTTTACCATGTTGGCACACTTCTCTTCAGTATACTGTGCCATACCGTGGAGGCTGCAAGGTTTCCTTGTGGCACTACAGCTGTGACACAAAGTTCAGGTCTTTCTTTGTGACATGCCAAACACTGTACCTTCAAAGTACAAAGCATCAGGCCCATTCTTTGGATGGGAAAATGGAAGGAAAGAGATGACATTACCTACTCGGATCACATAATTTCTTACTGGAAAACCTGGGAGCTAATGCTCCATGTCTACCTTTCTCTCTTAACCACTAAATAATGCTGCCTGCTGTGGAGAGTACCTGTCTGAAAGGTTGCTGGAGCTTTGCTGGGGTATCTAAGTAAAGTGGTGGGCTATTATGTCATGAAAACCTAGAAAAAGCATGAGTCAACAAACAGTGCTGCATCCTACAGTTAGAGATTGTCTAAATGCAAGAGTTTGCAGTGTGAGTTTAAATTTCATGTTGATGAGTTTGAATTTCATTCTGGTATTCCCATGAATTCCGAACTTTCTGAATCAAGACCAAAGAAGGACTCATTCAAACAAGATTTAGCCTTTAGATATTGTTATGTAAATACCACAGATGACAGCTCTATCTGTACCACTATGTCACTTTTAATTTGCAAAACCTTAATGAAGTTGCTACTTACAGTGATTTCATTGACATGTAAATGTTTTCCTTTACTGGCTTCCTCTGCACTGGCTTCTCTTGCACAGGGACATCAGACCCAGCTGTAGGGTCAGGCTTTGATACTTCACTAGTGCACTGTTGGAAACACATAAGAACATAAGATGTTAATATAAACAGGAAAAATCTTCTTAATGTCTTTATTTTGTTCAGTGCTCATGCCATTTAAACACATCGGCTACTATAGCATGGCTTTCCCCAAATAAGTCAATCCCCAGAAACTATGAGCTAAAAAGGTGGTTGAAACTTACCGGTTAATGCTATCTGGTATTATTGACACTTTCAGATCAGGACATAACCAGCTATATTCTGAAGTACTACCACAAAGATTTTGTTGCGTTTTAATTTAAGCAGGTTGAAAAAAAGAGTCTTTACTGTGGGTGTGCTTAACTTAGATTATATGACAAAATCATATTGTTAATGTCCTTCAGTTAGCTGTACAGTCCTGGGAGAGAGGCTGACTGATGCAGTAGACTAGCCACTTAGCTTCTCCTGACCACTAACTACATGGGAAGCCTAGAGAAACTAGCCTCCCAAATCAGCTGTCAAAATTCGTTTAAAATTACCAGTATGATTCCTCCTGATCCCTTGTTTCACATGAAATGTAGATACCAAAATGTTTCCTACTGTTTTTAAAGTACTGCTTTGTTTTATGCAGTTTACTGATGCCTCAAAAGAATTAAATTTTAAACTACAGAAAAATAATGTACTGTTACATTTTCTAAATGAAATTTTCACTTTTGAAAAAAAGTGTTATACAACAGGCAAAAGCCATTTACAATGAAACAGGCAATTTAGGGATTTTCAACAAAATCAGCAATGTTTTTGTCAAAACGCCACTTTCTACCAGAAAGATCATTTGAATGAGTCTAGTGTATTTTCTTGTACAAATGAAAGCTCTATTACCTACTGCTTTATCTACATACTTCCTTTGTAAGGTACTAGTGGTTCCTCATACCAGTTCCTCTTTGGCTCATTACATGTCTCCTGTCTCCCTGGAGCTGTTAACAAACCAGCAGAACTCACAACTGATAAACTACCTTTGCTAAAATATTGATGGGAGTTTGGTAATAATCTTCGTTGTCCTTTTTGGTGTCTTCATCTGTATCTGACAACAGCAGATTTTCCTCACAAAAACTTTTATCCTGTTAAAAGAATGGTTTTGTATTTAGCAGGTTCAGATATACAGATTGTTTAACGTGTATTTTTCCATTCATGGAGAAGTAAGAGAGTCAGCAAATATCCACAGAAAACATGGGAAGACATCTTTCTCCTTGAAGTGAGATATGCTTACAGCCACTCTGTTTTAGAAACGAGGTTTCTATATTTGAGCTCCTACTTGTATTTTTGAGATCCACTGCACATGGACAAAACTGGCCACTGGTGTTCGTACTTCCCATAGACAGATTTGTGGTAACCAGGCAGTTGCAATTGATGCATGTTCACAACCTGTTATTTTGTTTAAAAATCAAGTGGGTTTAAACACTTCATGTATGAATCTGCATGCCTTCAGGGTCACTTGTGTGGAAAAGATTTTTTAATTTCCATTCAGTTCTAAAGTCCTTACCCTAGGAAAAAAATCTGTAGGAAATCTAGAAGTGGATTGGGATGTATTTGTCCCTTTTAAGCACCTTTTAACTGCTATTGAGTAAAGAATGAATTTGGGACTTCCCTGACTAATGAAAAGTATATTATCTCATACTCCTCCATGAACTAGAACATTCCCTGGAGGGCTGGAGATCTGACCTTTGTGTTCCAAGTGATATTCTGCCTTCATAAATACCTGAAATACTGAGTTTGTGGAAGTTTAGCAAGTTAAGGAGAAATTAATACCTCCACCAAGTTTACCTTTCTAAAAGTCACAAAGATAAATTATTTATTTTTATGTCTCCTTGTTGACTTCACTATAGTGAAGAGTATGGTAATTAGTATTTATCTGCCTCCCAATGCAATTCTCCATGCCATGTTTGTGATGCAACCTTTTTTTATCTCTCCACTTACATCCTTGGTTTCCATGGTGATCATTTTAATAATTGCTAAATAGGCCACAGAATATATTACTGTTTTCAAGGTAAAGTAAATTAAACTAATTACTTTCTTACACGTAAGGAGAAGAAACTGGCATTGAATAGAAATTAAAGATGATTAACGTATTTTTGTTCCTTGTTGTTATAAATGACATAAAAAGCAACTCATGCAGTAGGAGTCAGAACAAACTTGCAAACAGTCCTTCAAGAAGTGCATAACAAAACCACAGCAGGAACAGGACTATCTCTGTGGTCATGATCTAAAGTCATGAAGGAGTTTCCTAGTGATTTTTCAGGGGCTTTGGATCAATCAAACAAGAAAACACTTCGGTATAAGGGGGAAGACGAGGTGATTTTATGAAGTCTTGCAATCCTCCAACTCTTAGGAGAGCAGACAGCACTCATCAGCTTCCCAAACTGAGCCTTCAGCCACTGACAGTGGCTACCTTTTGCGAATTGCATAGTATTTCTCCTCGGCTCCATCACAGATTATAGGGATGATGGGAAGGAGAAGGATAAGCTGCAGCAGTTTGCCAACATCTCTGTTCCTCCAGGTGCTTTACCACCAGAGAAGTGCAGTTAACCTCAGTGTACAGTTATTCTCAACTGTCCAGCTAAACAAGTTCTTTAAGCCTCTGTTGAACCATGATGTGGATTTACATTAGAGAGAAAGTACACTATGGAGAAAATTGGCTGTAGCACAAGATGGAAATGATACCTGGAGAACAACTGAGTAATTGTTAATTATAGGCTCCTTAGGGAAAAGTTATGTGTTGCCCTTGGACAGAGGAACTTCTCTTTCAAAAAATCAGGTGTGTCTAACAGATCCCGAGAAAGATGCCTAGGAGCCTGCAATACAGTAACGTGCAGTACAGGATGATGCAAGCCAGGGCTCCTTATTTTGATGTATTTCATATATTGAAAGCTGTGTATCAAAATAGCTGATACTGAATTGCTGAGTCAGATGTGGTTTGGTAGCTCCAAAATGTGAGCTGAAAGGGAGCCAGGTCCCCAGACCTCTCCAGGGTCCCTACCTGCGTGACTAGACCTAACTGACATTGAGAGGCCTGTTTGGATGAGTAACAGCTACTGACTGAAGAGAAAAGATCTGGGCCTAGATGAGGGAACCACTGATAAAAAGCAAAATGAATCAGATACTAGAAATGTGGAGTCATACTTCTAAAAGGAAGTAAATGCAAGGGATTAATACGGAACTCAGCTGTCTAGACATCACTGAGCGGAGAATAGATCTGGAGATGTTAGCAGATGCTAAAATTATGAGGCAAGCGAAATATTTTTGTCGAATGAAAAAACATTTTTGTTTCTTGTTAGCTGTATGGCAAGGTTATTTATTTTCACACATGCTGAAACAGAAGTATAAGCTTCTTGCTATTTGCTCTGCTTCAGGCTAAAAAAGGTAAAATCCAAATTCCTTACCTTTTAACCCTCATGGTCAGTCTGTCCTAGTCCAAACAGCTGCATATAATACATGCTCCCTGAGGCATCATAAGTATGAGAAGAATTAATGAATGACACAGAAAAGGCATGCATAAGAAAGAGAAAGAAAGAGAGCCTTGGTATGCACCCAGAGCAGCACTAGTTAAAATCAGACTAAGGGTTAACTCAATGCATTTCAGAGCTCAGACTCACAACTGAATTATTGGAGCTTCACGGAGTACTGTGCATCAGCTGAGCTGTGCTAAGTGCCCATGGCATTGCAATGTAGTTTCAACTATTTTCTCTTGTTTCCACTAAGTTTAGTTGTATTATCTCATACTTGCTGCCAGCTTATATACATGGACGGTGACTGCAGTACATGATTTACCACCCTGTTAGCTATGATAGCAGAACAGATTCTTTTCCCCATATCTCAGCCACTCCAGATCATAGTCCAATGCATAAACTGCCAATAAAGATGGGTTTAAACTCAGCTGCCAAACTGCATACTGGTCTGGTGGAACCTTGGTTGTGCCTTCTGTTCTGTTGACTGCGCTGCAAAGGCAGTAATCCAGGGCAGACGATGGGTGAAAACCATCCGAAACTGCTGCAGGTGTTTGTTCAGAGAACACAGGTCAGAACATTGACCCAATAATACATGTTAACATTCACCGTTGTATCTTCTAAAATTCTTCCTGCCAGGTATGGAAGCTAAATTACTTGAAGTCATATTTATGCTAATAGAAGGTCAGTCTTGAGGTGTGCCTCAACTTAACAAGCCCTTGTTCTGTAGTTCAGTTATATTGATTCAATTGCTACTGGCAGAGGCTGCAGAAAGAAACCATTTAGGAAGACTGTGGCACAGCTGAGAAATGTGATGGGAGGAGCAAATCCTCAAGCAGTGTGACTTCAGAGTTTTCTTGATCAAGTTTGTGAGAGCTGCCACAAGTTGCAATTGTTGCACAGAAACTCTGAGGATCTGCCTCCAAGAAGCAAAGTAAATAAAGAGTATTCCAAGTAAGTTCTTAGGAGGTTATTTTCAGTGCTAACCAAGACAACAGACTAAATATTTAGGAAACTTTCATATGAAAACCAACTTGGTGTGCTGGGAAAGTAGGTGGATAATCTATAGTTACAGATAGTCAGGTGAGATAGAGCCAATAGTCACTTCTGCCGACCGAAGATGTGAAGAGCTGTTTGATTTGTTCTGCTCACCAGGCTTGGAAAAACTCCTCTTGGTGAGTCACACTGAGCCTGATGAGGGCCAGGATCTGAATTAGGCCTGTTCTTGTCTTCAGAGGAACCATTCTCCTGTATACAAAAGAAAAAAGTTGACTCCTCTTAAAGATACACTGGAGGTGCTTCACCTGCACTGAGCTTCCTCTAGCCGGGCCATTGCACATAGCTTTGTGACTAGTGAAAACCAACAATTCCTTTGCTGCTATTCAGCATGTCATCAGAGGACAGGGACAGCAATTGCTTTGGAACAGCAGCAATACTTTCCCTCCTTTCTATTTAAATATTAAGGGGGAAGATCTGGAAGGCACAGAGGAACTGGACCCGAACTCCCCTCTAAGCTTTATAGGCTGAAGAGAGAGACAAAGAAAAGCACAATCACAAAACAGGAGGAATGTGGCTAGCAGCTGCCAAAACAGTCATCACATGGCTTTGCCAAGGCATGTCAAAGTGAAATTTCAGAGGCTCACTTCATGATCACTAATCTTTGCCAGTCAGTTGAGAGAGCCAATGAGTATCATTTCTCATTGCCATCAACACCTGCCTTTACTTACATGCAGACTTTCCTCAAAAGCCTTTCCTTTGTGGGGATTCTCTGATGTTATCATCCAGGTCCTACTTGGGAACCCCACCAGAGAGCAGAACAAACCACCTGGGCACCCATTGCACAAGCTCTGAAGAACTTTTGATGGAAAAAAGCAACTATACAAATCAAATTTCACAGTCACCCCTAGGAGCAAACTCATTATTAAGGATGGCTAATGTGTTTACCTTCTGGTAGCTTTGCCTTTCCGGAAAATTGGTCATATCTATAGAATTCAAGAACAGTGGCAAAGAGGAGGGCCGGCTTCCAACTTCCAGATTTGGAAGTTCTTGGTTCTATAAATAAGATAACAGCAGTGTAAGAAGACAGGCACCTGATGAGCATGGGCTACAATGTACTAATGCATCCCACTAGTCCAAATGCTACTTCTAATGGTTCAGAGAAGTTGTCTGCATGGCGTTTTTCAGGCAAACATAAATCTGCTGTGCTTGCACTTGGAGATGACCGGAGCTGCAGGGATGTAAGCAGCTTAGTGCTGAGTCTGAACTAGTAGGTCTGGCTGGCTGACAAGGTGCAGAAACTTGGGCCTGAGCTTGAACTAACAGGGCTTCCAGCTGGTTCATAACATTGACAGACTAGATGTGGGTTGGTTTGCAAAACAGCATGTAAATATAAGCAAAAAGCACATGGTAAGAATAACACACAAGTTTTCATTCTGATGCATCAAAGGTGCAATTCATTGCAGCATAATGTCAATCACCTCTCAATTTCCATGTGACTTACTCTTCAAAGAGATTCCTTCAATGTAAAATCAATCCCAGCACAGACAGTTGTGGAATGCCTGCTTAATGCATAAAGCCAGGGTACAGGATTTATATGGAAAATGAATTTTTGATTAACCAAGGCAAGAGCCAACTTGCAAGGCCAAAATCAGGGAAATTCCTTTGCACAGGTTTCTAATGAAATGACAAATTTCTTTCTTTCTAAAATCAAATGCAGTAATGTGTCACCTGAGGGCAGCATCCTCCTCTTTTGGCCTTCTTGCAGACTGAAGATATCACAGTGACCCAGTCCTCTGTTTCCTGCCTGTAGTTTGGAACAACAGAAATGAAAACCTAGTCACAGGTAAAACACAAGGAAAACCCATTTGCCTTCCCACTTCTTCCTGTGGGGCCCAAAATAATGCATCCTGAAATCAATGGGGAAAATCTGCACCTTGCTTTCAAGAGATAGTGCTTGGGTGGCCACAGCCAGATGGAAGAGTTTGACCTCAGACAGGTGCAGCACAGGACTGGGAGCTAAAAGGTATGCAGCGGGGGCTGTGTATCCATGTGCAAGAGAAATAGAGGGAGAGAGATCGAGAGATGGGACAGTGCTTTCTGTATCATTTTCTGTGTGTAATGCTGCTCTGCTGAGTCCTGCCATAAAGACAGCTAACAAGGTTTGGGAATGCGTTTGGGTGAGTGGGACGAGAAACATGCTATGAAAGGAACCCTGAAGCCCTGTTTCATGTTGGTGGTGGATTTAGTCAGATTAATTCTGGAATGCTTCCCACTGAACATGGATTGTGAGAACAGTGCCCTGCGGGAAGGCGTGGGATGGCACGCTCAAGTAACACACAGGTATGTGTTTTTCTTCTGTGCTTATCAGCATTTCACACATCAGCTGTTCTGCATAAAGGCAGAAAAACACTTGACACGGTTGTGGCTGGGAAACTGAAGAGGAGAAGCTGGGAAACAGCAGCAGAGGAGCACTGTGCCAAATGTTCTCCCTCACCTAACTGAGCTTTGGCTGATCACCTTGACAGCAGCAGTTTCTGCCCTTGCTGAGGACTGGATTGCAGCCTGGGAAAGCAGGGAGCACACCACCCTGAGCAGTAAAGGCCCCAGTCATTCCTTTTGGGATCTGTTTTCCCTTGGGAGAATTTTCCCCTTCAATCTGCTTCACTTGATTAACAAGCTGCTTTCCAGGGCAACATGATTTCCTGTGATTTACCCATAAGGAGCAGAAGCTTTCCTAACTCCCAGTAGCCGCTGGGTGAGAAGACAAAGCTCTCTGCTCTTCCTTGACCTTTAATCGGTACAGTTTGACATGGCACTGCCATACTGATGTACTGCCACTGCCATCGCACTCCCAGCCGCATGTTCCCACTACTTTCACATATTGGACATTGTAACAGCATGGTTGCAGGGAAGGTTTGCTCACCTGTCTGAACCAGCAAAAATCAACCCAGCCATGGGGGAAAAAAAAATGACATAGAAAAGAGCAGTTTTCTGTTGGATCAACCAGCTGAATTGTTCATCGCAGTGCTGCACCATCAGTAGCTGAGACACAGGAAGGGATGGGAGCAACTGTGAAGAAGTAGGACCTTCCCTTGGGGCAGTGGCTTAGTTTTACGTTAGCTTAACTGTAATGTCATATTGCATTTGCATCTTTCTCTGCCTACCTGCTACTCCCAATGAGGTAGTAACATCTGTTTCCAGTACTGATAGACATCACCTGTTCAGGAAGGCATTTAAACATCTTCCTCACTGTTTCCATAATTTCAGAATTGCTTATGCCAACTTCGATATTTATGATTCTGTTAAGACAACCATAAAAAACATCCTATATAACTATACATCCATATGTACAAACATACACACACACACATATGTGTGTGTATGTGCATATTTTACTCTTAAGCACAGGATAATATGAGATCTGCATGGGAAAAGGTATACATTTTTCTACAGAAAAAACTCTCAAGAAAATAAGCACGCACATTCAAAACATGGTCTTTCAATGAAGAGAACTTCTGAGCACAAAAATAAAATCAACTTTTGCAAAGACTTGTGGCCAGATTTTGGATACTAATATCTGAAAAAAGGGGCTGTTGGTCTAACATAGAATCTTGAAAAGAAATTATAGTAAGAAAAATTCCTGGCAGATGTTTTTGAACCACTACAGAACAATACATTTGATTTGAAACCAATTGTATGTTAAGAGTGTTTTAATGGAAGGGAAGAGGAACAGACAAGAAGTACTCTGAATGGGTACTTAAATGGAAGCACTACCTCCATTAACTTCCAAGAAATTAAGTTAGTAAAAATAATAACAACAATAATGATGGTAATAATGTAACCACATACCACTAAGCAAGCTGGAATTTTTTCAACAGCTTCACAATGTAAATCCTTTTAATGGAAGAAGCACCACAGCAATGTGAGTCCAGTGACGTCCATGCCTAACAATTCCAGGAGCCTGGAGTATTAAGCTCCAGGTCTGACTGGTAAAATCTTTACATTTCCCTTTACCTTTCCTGTTTCCCTTCTATGTATCTCATACTACATGTGACATGGTAAAGGGTGCTAACACAAAGCCAATGACACCCATCTTTGCTGCAGTGGGCACTGTGCTGAGAGGAATGAAAAGACCAACCCAAACGAGCCAAGAAGAGCAGTTTCTTGGTGGGGTAAGAGGCAGTGGGCAGCCAGCATCAGCCCAAAGGACTATGTGACAGCCAGGAGACCTCTGCACAACTTTCAAAGCACTTTGTAAAGCCATAAGGTCGGAAAGGTTGTGTGCCACAGTTAAGAGTGGCATAGCTCATCTCTACTCGTATGTGAGTGAATGCATAACACTGTCCTCACAGGAGATAAAATACCTTCTACTATAGGAATACAGCCTTTGGGATCACAGAGCCAAGATGTCTGGTTTGCAGTTAGCACATCACCACAATAACTCACATAAATGTATCAAATTTCATCAAAGCAATTTAGGATTTTTACTTCTACATATATCACACACTGTAAGTTGCCCCCAAAGCCTACAGAAGCCCAAGGGACTCTTTTCTGGACTTCAGCAGGATTTGTATCAAGAACCTCAATCAGGAACAAGCGTCTGTACAATCAGTGGCCATTTAAGAGTGTTGATACATGACTTAAAATAAAAAGGTTATGCATTTGAGTTACATACTGATCAACAGCTATGGAGCCTTTTATGTTCTGGCCTTTTAGATACTTCAGGATGTAATTGCCTTTGCTGCACTTGGACAGGACAAAAAAACGCCTTTTCCAGGAATTCTGCCGAAGAGAAAGTAATTTGTCTCTCATTAAAATTCAGGATAGAAGAAATAACAGATGCTTGTTGAGGGATTGCTGGAATATGACTAGTATAGTCATACTGTGCTAGTATACCTGTGAGCTGAAAAGCTGAAGAGGTGGTGATTTGATGAGAAATCCATGCTTGCAGACTCCATCTTCAGGGCAAAACTTATTTTGAGTTCTCACTAATCAGAGAGAAATGAATGGCACCATTACTTAATTTGTTGCCAATTAATCTCTTACAAAGACCTGCTTGAACTGGAAATTGTTGCTGAGCACCAGGTTTCTGTGCTTAAATGGCCATAAAGCACATTACAATTAGAGAAGACAAACACAAATGAAGGCTATAAAATATAGGGCCAGGCCATGCTTACGTGATGTCAATGTTACCACTGACAACTGGCCCAAACTGTAAAAAAATGATAGTGACAGTGTAGGGGGCATGGAAGATAGGACCATCTATCTTATTTAACTGGTCTTATTTAGCTGCTGTAGTCTGGTCTTATTTAACTTCACAATTAGTGATCTGAAAGACAGTAAACAGCTCCCTAATGAATTTTGTGGGTGGCATTCAATTTGGATAGGTTGCAACACAGCTAAGGATAGATCATCTTACACTGTGAATCATGATGTGACAACAGCAAAAAGTCTTACACGTAAAATATGAGCTAAAACCTTGGGGGGGAAAAAATGTCTGAATGTATTTGTTTATGACCCTGCATACTCTGTGGCCAGCTGTAGTTTAAGATTCACATTTTCTAGTCACTGGTGGATTTCTGATAAAAATCTCAGTTTTATTAATGCACTTTAACACCCAATGAAAGGAGTGGCAATCTCATTCCATTTTTAAAGCTATAAACCATGTATGGGAAATTAAGATTTTTTAAGAATCTAGTGACTGAAAGGAGCACAGTCAACCTCATTTTGGTTCTTCCAGTAAGGAATAGTAGAGAATATACATAAGTTCTGGGAAATACAACATGACCAAACTTTGTGGTGATCCAAGAAACGCTTGGTTCTGAAATGCCATTTACTAATAACTTCAGTGGAGGTAAGGCTTCATCATCAGTGCCTTGGAGATACAGTCAGTATCTTCCTAGTTAATTTTTAAGGATTTTAAAGTTTTTTACAAATATCAGTTCAACCTCTGTGTCAAGGACAAGAAAAATTCTGCTATAAAGGGAAATGCTGCATTTAGGACAGATTCTTTAAGGAAGGAAGCAGAGGGACAGAATTAACACACAGTGTAAGTCTAGATGAGATCTCCAAATTTTTCAGTATGCTGTTTTCCCCTGTTTTTCACCTATTGTTTACCACAAAATCCTTGGCAGGTGGAGGGCAAAGAGGATGGTATCGTATATTGATAGGAGTGGATTGAAACCTGATTCAACCTTACTACTGACAAATCTTAGTAAATGGAATTTTGTACCTGCAGAATTTCTTTTACTTGCAGAAGCCATCTTGATTCTTTTTTCCACCCAGATAGTAAAGAGAGCAAAAGCCTTGAAGTTAATTCCTTTCGCTTTGCTTGCTGCTGAGCAGCATTTCACTGCACGCACGGTTGCCTGAGAAAATAAGAAATATCTCACAAGTGTTGATTTTCATAGTGATGATTAAACTATATAAAATAAACATAGAAAAATATATAATAAAGAA